>NC_051183.1:115803570-116063569 GCF_013339695.2 Rhipicephalus sanguineus
AGCAGGACGGCATCTACGCGACCTCGCGAGGCTGCGAATCGACGATGGCTCACCAGCAACTGCCGGACTTCGACGACGAGAAAGACAACTGGAAGGCGTATGTCATCAAGGCAGAAGCTTACTTTGAGGCAACGGGGGTGACAGAGTCAGCCAAGAAACGGGCGTTGTTGGTGGCAGCCTTAAGTACTCGCACTGTCCAGATATTGTCAGGAAGAATAGCGCCCAAGAAGCCTAATTCTTTGGAGTACGAAGACGTCGTGAAAGCCTTGGACGAGTTCTTTGATCCAAAGCGCCATGAGATTGCTGAAGGTTTCCGCTTTTTCAACCGCTGCCAGCTCGACGGTAAGTCTGTCCAAGAATTCATTACGGAGATTCGCCGCATCGCGGATAACTGCAATTTTGATACCATGCTCGACAGAATGCTGCGGGATAGAATAGTGTGCTGCATCAGATCGAGTGCGCTGCAAAAGCAGATGCTGACAAAGAGAGATCTGACGTTAGAGGACGCAGAAACAATGGCCCTCGCAGCTGAAGCTGCAGAGAATGACGCCCGTAAAATGGTAGGCGAAGCATCAGCTGTGTTCAGAATCAAGGCGCATCGTCCACAAGCAAAAAGGGACTCGCTGAATGAGGCCGTTGTGGCAGTGTCAGACATAACAGCAATGCTGCCGTTGGAATAACGCGCGTTGTTATCGTTGCGGTGGACGGGGTCACCTAGCTCGAAAATGCAAGAATGATGAAACCGCAAAGTATCGAACTCAAGAAGCACCCTCGGAAATACGCGGCCGAGTCCTGGCTGTTAACGAAGGGAACAGATGAAGGCGTAGAGGATAGCATGCACATTTGGACGCTAAGATCGAAGCGAGAGGAAACTGTGAAGCCCACTACGGCGCAACTTCACGTGGAGAGGTGTTCACGTATCAATGCTCATTGACAGGGTTCACCGGTCTGCGTCGTGGCACGTCAGGTTTTTGAGCTGCACAAAACGCTTGGCCTCCGCTGAGGCCATCACGCATAAAGCTGTCATGCTATTGGGAAAATTGCCAGTCCTTGGGGAGATCCTGTTGCCGGTATCGTACGTCGGTGCAACCGTAGAATGCCCGTTGGTAGTGCTATATTGCTGCGGTCCAAGTTTATGTGGCCGAGACCTAATTTTTCTCTGAGCGACGCAGGCGCCCCTGTTCTCAGCCTCTCAGCTGAGCCGCCGACTGCACGGCCGTCTACCAACACGCAGATCCTTTCGGATGTATTCTCGAGTTTCCAGATGTGTTCAGCTCGGAACTAGGCCTCATCAAAGGACCTGCGGCGCACTGCAGCTGAAGGAGGGAGTGACACCCAAGTTCTGTAAGGCCCGCTCTATTCCTTTTGCGCTACGCGACAAAGTATCAGAAGAGCTGAATAGGCTGGTGGCACTAGGCGTCTTGTCACCGGTGCCACATTCCGAATGGGCTACGCCCATTCTACCAGTGCTTAAGAAGAACGGCACCGTTAGGATTTGTGGCGACTTTAACGTCACCCTAAATGCGGCATGTGAGCTGGAACAATACCCTTGCCAGTAATTAATGACATGTTCGCGTCCTTAAACGGCGGCAAGCATTTCAATACACTAGATCTAAGGGATGCATATAACCAAGTTCCGCTTGATGACGAATCGCGCCAGATGTGCGTAATTAACACGCACAAAGGTCTTTTCTGCTACAACAGATTACCTTTCGGCATTGCCTCTGCGCCAGCCATTTTTCAGCGTAGGATGGAAACTGTTCTGCAAGGCTTATCGGGCGCGCAAGCTTATCTGGACGATGTCTTGGTGTCCGAAAAAGCAGGAAGGGACGACGTGCTCAAAGTCGTTCTGCAACGTTTCCGGGAGAGTGGTGTTAAACTATATACGCCTTGACAAATGCAAATTTCGGCATCTTGTTACTATCTTGGCCATCGAATCGATCAGCAAGGGCTGCACCCAATAGAAGAAAATATCGAAGCAATCGCTGATGCTCCCAGCCTGAAAAATGTAGCCGACTTCGTTCGGATGTACACGCGAACGTGTACATCCGCAACTTTGCAAGGGTGAAAAGTGGAAGACCGGCACGGTACAGTCGGCCGACGGAGCGAGGATGGTGACAGTCGAGACGCCAGAGGGCCTTGTTCGGAGACATGTGGATCAAGTTCACACAAGCAGAGACTCGGTTGAACCCCAACGTGACAGGGAAGGGGAGAGTATGGCTAAGTCGAAAACTACGCAAGGAACTCCCGGATCAGGACCAAGCGCGAAGGCGGAACTCCGTGAGTCACCACACCAGCTGCATCATCATCCCCAACCCAAGACCAGGAAAGCAGAAGACAAGGGAACCTACAGTGACCACAGAACTCCGGCGCTCAACACGACAGCGGAAAACCTGTGCAGCGTCTCCAGTATTATGATGGAGAAGTGTTGTGACTGAAGTGTAACCCTTATCAGTTCTTGGCTCAGTTATAGCCAAAGCTCTATCTCTTGTTTCACTTACCTTGATTCCCTTCCCCTCTTTACTTTCTGTCTTTATATTGCAACGTACACTGAAAATAAACGCCATTCTACCAGCTTGTCAGCTTGTGTCTACTTCGCTTGCGCCAAGCGCAGGATCGACTAAACGATGTACAGTAGGTTAGTGAGGGTGCTTACAGTTGCGACGCCTTAGAACAATATCAAACTAACTCTGGAAGGAAGATGGAAACGGTAATTGAGCTGAATATGAAGCAGCAATGAAAGAGGTGAGACCAATACACAAAACAGAATACCTAAATTACAAAAGCCTTCGTAAAGAAGCGACAGGAGACTAAAACGAAAGTTTAGAATTGCGACGCCTTAGAACAGGGGTCAGCATACGCGTCCGCTGGACGCACACTGTCCAGAGGCAGTATTATGTAGCACTCGGCACGACGAGAGAACCCCTCCCCTCCCTTGGCACTTCCGATCTCAAAGCCGACATGGCAGTTTGACTTTATATGGGGTCAGACAGAAGCAAAGAAAGATCGTTTCCAGTTGGAATTACCCCCTTCCCCCCCCCCCTTTTCACTTGTCCAGAAATAGTCTTCAATGCCTTTCTTTGCACAGGCCCAGAAAAGGGAAAGAAAATTGTTTGTGAAATACTAGGTCAGGGAAGGACCTTCATTCAAAAATCTCCAAGTGTATGTCAAGAGTTACAACTCCCTCCCCCCCCCCAACCCAATAGCCGACTATCCTCGTCCTACGCGCGTGATGGCAACGGTGAACTGAAGTTCATCAAATCAAACTTGCCTTCCTGGCTAACCGCTGAACCCTCCACGATTTTCTGCGTCTGTCGGTTAGCACCTTGATGTATACAATTGCGAGTAATGTCCAGCACCAAAAGTCAGACCGAAAAAAAGATTTTTTTTTCTGTAACCTGTTTGTAAATTACAAGCTTCTGAGATGCGTAGAAAAAAATAAACATGGTTTCAATTGCTGTTCGGTACATTATTTTCAATTCACTGAATTCTTTTTCTCTTTGCCTGCAAAGCACCCTCCGCCCCCCCCCACTTTCGTTTTGGCGTACGGCTTGTCGGTCCCTCGCCGTGTCGGCATCATGCAACTCGGTACTGCACGTCAAAAGGTTGCTGACCCTGCATTTGAACAATAATAAACTAACGACATAGAAGGCTTAATGGGAACCACATTTGATTGATGAAGCAGCGGTGAAAGAGGTGAAACGGCCAATGAAAGAAAATATCAGTCAAATTACTAAAGCCTTAATAAAGGAACTACAGCAGATAACAGGGATTGCCTCAAGAAAGAAAATCAAAATTGTTGAATTGTATAAGCTGGTCAAAACTTAAAAACTCAGTGACTTGCGAAACTGTGACGCTATATAATAGAAGCATCAGTACAAAATGCAGCGGTGTCATAACATCTAGAACAAAACATTACAACAGGGACCGAAATGCACAAAGTAAAAAATAAGCAGATAAATTGTATTACCAACTTTAATTACGTAGTCAAGGTGGGAAAACAGTTCTAATCTAAACTGCACAGTTGGCAAGAAAGTTACCATCATCGAGGGAAATATAAACCGATCCCGAAATGGCAGTTCCAAGTTTCAATACGCATAATGTCACCGAGGCCGCACTTTCAAGCAGAATTGGTTGAAGATTGCGGAGATTTTATATTTAAGTATGTTGAATTAATCTAGACGCGATATTTAAGACTTTGATGAGCCAGTGAGCTGAAAAAAGCGACGAAGATATGTTAATACTCCAGAATGAAGGCCTAAAGGACTCACGGAAATACAGAGATCTGTCGAGGAATATATCTGCTCTTAGAAGCGCGTCGCTTACCCGAACAGTTATACCCTCACAAAAATAGATTTAGACAGTCTATAGACTGTCTAAATTCCTTTTAAGATAGTCTATAGACTGTTGAATCCATTTTAGTAAGGGTATAAGCTGCTGATATTTGTTTTTCGTCGCGTTTTCTTCACGCTTTGAGCTTCAAGCAAACACTGCTCAAGTGTGCCCTCATCCGTAAACGTAACCGTACTAACTACGGCGCTGAAAGGTTGCGTAAGATTGAAACCAAAGAAAAAGTTCAAAAACACACAGTGCGCGATGGAAGAGAGATTGATAGGCGTATGACTATGCGACCTTGGGGCAGCAGAAATGATAAGCGAAAAACAGTGGTTGTACTATCGTAGGTAAAATTCAGCCTGAAACTGAGCCTCAGCGGGCTGCGCAATGCCTAAACGAAGACAGATGGTCCATAAGGATAGGAGATTGGGCACCATGCGATCAAAAGCGCCTTCCACACGGGTAGCGATTATAGTGTGGTCATGAAAAGAAGTTCACAGGAATAAAAAGGAATGAGTTTCGCACGAGTTGGAGCAAATCGGAGATCATTGGAGGGGCCTTCGTTCTGGGGCAACTAGAATAGCCTGAGTATATTGATGGTGATGACATTTGTGATTCGTTGAAAAGGAAAAAAGGGACGACTGAATTAGCGACTCATCATCAAAAGATGCCGCTCAATCGCTACATGAAGGACGATCCAGAGAAGTGGTAATGATACCAAGGATTCGTAATCAAAGTTGATGATTTTAATGAAAACAGGGATTATTATTCTCACAATGCTCATTCTCAAAAGAAATGGATGAAATGCAACGTAAAGGTCGACCAGAGAAGTGGTAATGATAACAGATATTCATAACAAAATTTCTTGTGTTAATGAAAACAGAGATTCATAAATTTCATAATGCTCATTCTAAAAAAAAGTCGATGAAGTGCACATGAAGCGAGCCACAGAAGTGATAATGAAAACAGATTCATAATAAAAGTTATTGATTTACTTAACCACTGCAGCGTGAGGAAAAAGGTTTACTTTCACCTTCAAAATAAAAGATTTATTGAATGTCGTGCGCGTTGTGAAATGTTCGTTGTAGACCGCTACTTCTTCCGTAAGCTAACAGAAGCGATCAGGCACTGACGCCATTGTCTGAAAATTCACCTTAACGGGTCACTTCCATGCTTCCATGACTTCCGGAGTCGTGCGGCAGCATTCTTGCCTTTCAACTTTTCCAACATACACTTGTCTAGCACAAAGATTAATACGCGTTTGTCTACGTCCCAACAATAGAACAGTCGTGTAAAGAGCGAACACTGCCCGAGCAAATTTTGTGCAACAGCCGCAACCTTTTACTGGAACCATACACTGTCAATCACATATATTTTCGCGTTATCAATTACGTCCTACAGGACAATATAATCAGGACATTGCAAAACTAGATACAGTGAAATTAATTAAACAATAACCAGCCCGTCTAATGCGTATCATTCAGGGGGGAATTGCCGCCGAAGCACTACGTTCAGATTGTTAACCAACAAGGGTGAAACGGGTGGCCGCCGTATCTATCAAACTAGGCACTATGGAAGTGTCTTATGTTGTAGCTTTGGTTTCTCGACCTCCACATTTAAGAGATATCAATACCAGAAAGAATTTTTCGGGTAGCGATTTATTCTGGGGGTTACTATTCCTATATATATGCTTAAAAAACCTGAGAACCTGGTGCAAACGCGGAGACCCTTCGAGGAAGTGTGTGCTAGCATAGCTTATATTATAGTTTCAGCGCACTGACGGTCTCCCGGACCACCACATTTTTCCACCTCCTTGACATGTACTGATTCGCTGCAGAAAAGGCACTTGACGTTTTTTATCAGCCTTATCAACGCCATCTCACGTGCGCTATGGTACTCGATTGACACTGCACTGCACTGGAACTTGCGTTTCTGGGGTGGTTGAGAGCTCAGAGAATCAGCAAACGAAAGTTTCTTTTTTCTCCGCAGGCGAAAGTAGAGTAATATTTCTAGAGTCAACCAGATGAGGAAGAGTCGCCAATGAACAGCGAAAAAGTCCTTGCTCATTCTGAGGGATTTTTTCCAAAGGATTTGATCCGCGTCACATCAGAGACATCAGGTAAATCAGGTACATTAAACATTAGCCAGTGCTTAACGCTCGTTTCACAGTAGCACACAAGGGTTGTTCTTACTTCTGTCAGTCACGAACACGTAGACTGCACGGAGACGAACATGAAGAGGACGCAGCCAAGGGCAGTCGACCAGCATTGCGTCGACGACGAAAAGAACGTCTGGATCGGAAAAAAAGGAAACTTTCAAAAGAAATGTAGCAGTATAGGTTTGAAGTAGTATAAATGGCTGGCGGCGGGCGTACCACCGTCAGCACGCTTAACACGAAAGCTCCTCAGCGTAACACTGGACTGTTAGAATTATGCAAGCCGCGAAGTGCTGGGAACTGTTGCCGAGATAACACCTCGGTATGCTTGGATAATATGTCGGCATGTATTGGTAATAGCTCGGCAACAGAACCCAAAGCTACGCGGCACTGGCGTCAGTCAAACCATTTGAGGCCACACTGCGGAGCGTTCGTGTAAGCGTGCTGACGGCTGTACGTTGCGAAGCATTCGTCGCTGCAGCCGTAACCAAACCCCGCTTCGCCTCTCATTCTTAGCGCAGGGTTGAAATCACATCATGAGAACAGGTTCTTCGGGTTTAGACTAAGCAGACACGGTTAGTAGTAATACGATGCTTACCACTACAATGGCTCATAGCAGTGCTAAGATTGTATGTCCTTTATATAAAATTAGATTAGGCGCAGCAGACATCGCATGAAGATTTCAAGGCTCTTTTATCACTTGCGTGCCCTGTCTTCACTTTCTTTGAACTTTCATGGCAAACTTTCAGCGCACACAAAAGAAAAGAATATAGTGTAGGGGACAAACGAGCTTATCACTACTATTTTGAACAGTCAAGACACGTGAAAGCGTTAGATTGTTGCCAAATATTTCGCACTGCATTTCCAATTCTCTAGCCAATGGTGAATACAGATGCTTAGAAAAACGAAAAAAGAGAGTAGTTCGTAAAGGTATACAAATGTGATCGGAGGCTCAAATTCACAAAATGTTTAGTAATAGTTGTTAGCCGTTGGCCAGCCACCGCCGATATTTCTAACCCAACGACAGGGCGCAATTTTCTGCCACGAACAATTCTGAAGCCAGAGGTGTTTCTTAGTACGGGCCTACTGTTGCCAGAACATCGAGACACAGGCACATATGGCAAGGTTCAGAAACTCAGATTGTCTGGCCTATGCTTCAACGTCACGTACATTGGAGTTTGTGTGGGAACTGCGAGCATGCCGTGCCTATCAAACGCATAAAGCGGGCCAAACGTATCTAATTTATCAACTCAGTGTGAAAGCGGAGCGGACAACTTACGGAAATCACAAGGAATCGCTGTATTATATTTATTAGCGAAAATCTAATTTGTTATCGTCTTTTACTCGGCTCTACGTTGCAACAAAAAAAAATTATGAACACCCGGTTTTTTTTTATCTCGCTGCGAAACAGAGTTTCATGCGATAAGCTTCCATATGAACATGTTAGATTACGAAGGAAATAGCATTGCGCGGTTACGACGACAAATGCTACATGCATGAAGCGGACTTACTCGGGTGAAACTGAAACAAAAGGTTGCGTGTTCAAAGCGCGTCATTTGAACTACACATAAAAAATGCTAGACGTTGTGTACGAAGGGCTTCAAATTTGCAGAACCTCCCATACACTTACCAGTTATCGTGCTCACTTGCGACTGGCTTCCTGAATGAAATAAGAATTAGGTGCGTATTTAGCAGTGTTATTAAGGTGAAGCAGCGAAAAAGTGTTACGACACCCACAATGGCAGTGCAGGATAAGAGTTATGTGTGGATGAGAAATCCTTGAAGAGTGGTTGTCGCTAAAGCCAACCTTTGGACAAGTGGTCCACTCTTCTACAAGGCAGCTTTATGCCTTGAAGAAGACTTCTCAAAACGTTGGCTTCAGCGAAAACGCTTGTTCAAAACAATTCGTCATCATCAGCCTCACTACGCCCACTGAAGGAACAATGCCTCTCCGATGTTTCGCAAATCCACTCGGACGTGTGCTTGCTGCGGTCACGTCATCCCTACAATCTTTTCAATATCATCCGCCCACCTATCTTTCTGTCACCCCCTCGCGCGCTTGCATTCTCGTGGAATCCCGTCTGTTACTCTTAATGACCAGCGTCTATCTTGGCTGCGCGCTACGTGCCCTGCCCATGCCCATTTCTTCTTCTCGATTTCGACTAAGATGTCCTTGACGCCCGTTTGTTCCCTGACCCAATCTGCTCCCTTCGTGTCCCTTCAGGTAACACCCATCATTTTCCTTTCCATTGCTCGCTGCGTCGTCCTAAATCTATGTTGACGCCTCTCTGTAAGCCTCCAGGTTTCTTCTTCGTAGGTATGTACCGGTAAGATGCAGCTGTTATACCCCTGTCACACGGGCACCCGCGAACTTCGTTAAACTCCGTGTATGTAAAACTCCGTTAAGAAGTTCGACGGAGACGGAGTTGTGGAAGTGTCACACAGCAATGGCAAGGTTGTAACAGTTGCCGCGAGGGGCTCAGTCGGCGCTGTTTGATTTTCGCAGAAATATCTTAATTTCATCTCTAGGTTCTCTTTTGTGAATGTTTGTTGCGCGGGTTTTTACAATAAGACATTATTAGGTAGCTCTGAAGCGGAAAAAGCATTAAAATTTCTTTCGAATGAAAAGGCATTCGCTAAATGTAGCGATGCTTACAGCCACGCTGGCCACCTTGTGCCTAACGCTGTGCACGGTGTGTTTGTTTACAAGATGCGCCGTGCTCGACGACTGGTAGTATTGTAACCCGTATAGGAAAGTTTTCGTGTTTCATTGCCTCGTGAGCGCACATTTTGTTCTCTGTATACTGTGCCGTGTCTTCAGCCATGAGTGACGAAGTGGAAGACGTGAAGAAGTGGTGCGATATTGCATTGGTAATGGCGTTGATCGGCTCCATGGATATTGAGATTGAGGCTGCTAGAGCCAATGTGCGCGCTATCAGGCACCGTCTCGTCGCGAACAGCGTGACGCTCAACGCGATAACGTTGTCATCGAGGCGTGCGTCGAGGCGAGTTTGGGCATACCCACGATTCTCTCGCTGGTTTGAAGACACGCTCCCAAACCTAGGAGGGCAGAACTTCCGGCAGTCATTCAGAGTTTCGCGTACAACGTTCAAATATCTCGTAGACATCTGTACGCCAGTAATGCAACGAGAAACTATGAACATGCGGGAGGCGGTGTCTGTGCAAAAAAGGGTCGCTGTTGCTCTCTACAAGTTGTGTTCCTCTGCTGAAGATAGAACAGTCGCCAATTTGTTTGACCTGGGCAGGTCGACGGTCAATACAATATATAGAGAATTTTGTGACATCGTCGTGGAAGCCCTGGAAGATCAGTGGGTCAGGATGCTTGCAGCTGATGAAATGACCGACCACATACGGGAATTTTATGCCGTCACTGGCTTCCCTCAGGCAGTTGGAGCACTAGATGGCTGCCATTTCCCTGTCTCGCCTCCCAAAGAAAATGCCATCGACTACTACAATTACAAAGGCTGGTAAGTGTGCACAAGTTACATCAAAGTTGAAAGCTGGACTGGTTAATACATTACTGAATGCGAAAACTTGGTGAACACACGACGTACATGGAAATATCAGGTGATGGAAGAGGTCAGTCGTATGTTGTATAGTTAGGTATACGTTTTTCTTTTCATCTAGATTCGCTCATGACTATGAACAGCTAAATGCCCAAATAAAAAAAATATGAATTAACTCTATAAAAATTATGATATAAAACGTAGGATGCCTGTTTTGCATAACCTTTAGTACGCGCTCAGCATAATTCCACAAGTTAGTTATTGACGATTTCACGGTGTCTCATTTCAGCACCTAGTTCAAGAACAGTTTTGTTGTAGCATGGGAACAATTGACATGCCACATCTCGTCTTATAACGCATGTGTACACAGCACTGGCATATTTGTTACAATCATAAACAATGTGACCGTGAAGTTGTTTGTGCATTGCTAACTCTTTATTGATCGTAATGTCAATATACTTGCAGGTACAGTGTGATCTTATTGGCTTTGGTCGACCACAAATATCGCTTTCGATTCATCAACGTCGGTTCCCCAGGCAGGTGCCACGACGCCCATGTCTACCACAGCTCAAGCTTGCCAAGCATTGTGACAGGCCCGACATTTCGGAGCCCAACAATTTGTGTGAACAGTGTTGTTGTGCCACCATTGATCTTGTGCGATCAAGCATTCCCGCTGACGCCCAATCTGATTAAGCCTTTCCCTGGTTCCACCAAAACCTCAGCCGAAAAAGAGTTCAATTATCAGCTCTCAAGGTCTAGGCGAATTGTTGAAAATGCCTTCGGAAGACTCAAGGCCCGTTTTAGATATGTGATGAAGCGTATGGAGTGTGAGGTCACCAACGTTGCAGTTGTTATAAGAGCGTGTTGTGTGTTGAACAATATTTGTGAACATTTCAATGATACTGTATCCCAACAGTGGATAAATGAAGCAGAGCTCCAGAACACACTGTACGAGCAACCACACCACACCACAGGCATACAAGTTGGATGTGGCAGAGATGTCAGAGATGCACTCGTGCAATACTTTCAGCAGCACGGAAGTCATTAGATTTAAATCGAATCGGGCATGCAACCGGAAATAATTTATTGCTCTAAAAGACGCCAAGAAGCTTCAGCTGGAGGCTCACTAGGTTTACTAGACTGCTTTAAAGGCACCATTGAGCCTGCTATATTGCTGTGAAAGTGTTTTTAAAACATCCGGTGAGCTTCTTAGGGTGTGCCTTGGTTGCTCTGATGCAGCAAGTATTGCTATCCTTTTTATTGTATGCACGAGCAAGTTTCTTTTTTCCAAGTAGTCATGTTCATTCTTTGTTGTGCCACACCCTCCCCCCCCCCCATGTACCACACCTGTGTATGTTCTCCTTTTATTTTTGCAGTCTATAAATATTTTGCAAGTCTGCATCTTTCATGTACCGTTCCCTTATAGTATTTGTGCCCATTATTCTGTTCCTTTTTGGGTCTTGTAAAGTATGTCCAACAGTTCTTAAAAGCAAATAGACCTTGGCTGTCAATTTTTAAAACTGCGAAGGATTGTGGATAACGTATTGTGAAAATTTATCAGACTTGTCATGAATTCAGTATCATGCTTACACGGAACTTTATGTTGGCAATGTGTCTGCAATCATAAGGGCATGTTGTATCCTTATTTGTCAGCAGTTCGATCAGCGAAGCACATCAGTATGTATACTGATTGAACAGTAGATGCACCAAATAAACACACATTTGGTGGTGTAATTAGTGGCATTTATTTATTAAAATACTTTGAAAACAAGTCGACAAGCTTCTCTTGGGCTGCCACTTGTCGTTCACGCAAGCCCTGTTCTACCTGCGTGGCATTTTCGAGAGCTGAAATAAGCTTTCCTTGCTGCTCAAGCAGCGCATTTTGAAACTTTTCACTTGTTGATATCCGCTTTCGCTTCTGCACTCGGCGCTGCTCTTTGGGCTTGCTTGTGGTTGTACTGGTGCCAGGCTGTGGTTCTTGTTGCAGCTCCGAGGCACTGCTGCAGCCCTCTGTCACGGAGCTACTTTCAGTAGCCTCGTCTTCATCTGAACAGTGATTTGACCCCGTCTCCATGCTCAGAATGATCTGAAAGACAAACACTTATCTGTTAGTGTTTCCCATAGCATTTAGCTATTTTCAGCCTAATGTGATGTTTGTAATTTCACACATTCAAAAAAAAATGAACTAATCATATGAAGTAGCTTCCAAACGACGCACTCCAAACATTAGTTGTGCCAAAAAATTTGTTCTTTCGGGGCATATTATTGCGATAATTTCGTCCCATGCTGCATCTTATTTCTTACCATTGCTTTTAGATATCAAATGCCCCTAAACAGAGTTCATAATCACGATGTACAATGCAATATAGGCTTCTCTTTAAACTGTCACATTTGAAGGTTGCATTCTGCAATCAGCAATATTATTTTGCATTCCAAAAGCGAGAATGGTGAGGGCATATTTACAGACTTTCAAGCCACAATTACAGATTTGAATGAGGTCAGCGTTAAGCGTAGCAAATTGCTAACATTAATGGTATCAGAGAGAAAAGCAGTTTGGTTGTGGCACGGGCAAATTCGTTATTATGGTGACGTTATCTTTTGCAGCTGAGTTACATACCTCCTCGACGTTTCTATTCAGTGACGGGCGACTCTCTTGCACGAGAGATCGGTCATTGATGGGGAGTGTCCCCAGGAATCTGTGCAATTCCGTGTAAAATGGCCAAGCACTGGGTGCAGATCCGGTTGTTTTGTCCCGGGATTCCTTCCTGATAACACAATTTAAGATTAGGAAAACAGTGATTTTATGTAATAAGAACATTCTCTCTGGACTCGTGTACAAAGCTTTCGGTTCCTACCCTAGCAAGTGAATGCACTGCGTTATACATTCGTATCATGCTATGCGTCACGGTTAGCAGCCTTTTTTTTTCCCTTTGCAAAAGGAGCAGCCTGTACACCTAGAGGTGCTAGCCTGTACTGTTGCATCATGCCAAAAATGAAAACTGTGAACAATGTAGGCAAGGCAACCTCTATGTATGTTTGATGTTTCGCAATGAAGACCCGAATAAAGAAAGACTAGTAGCTCGCGTACGCAATTTTGCTCGACCATATAGCTGATTTCATAAATTCCTTTCAGATGCTTAGAAATACTAGGCACCCTCAAAGAGAAAATAGGGCGCTTACGCAAGTAATCAGTCGAATACTTCAATGTTCTTGGTGACCCAAATGTACGTATTTTTTTCTGTCTAGAGCCAGATAACCTGCACGAGATGTACCCGCAATACATCATTCCAGATAAATAAAGTTGCACGTATAACACGCGGAAATCACAGAATGCAACGGTAGAATATGTAAACACAACTAGCACCTCAAAATAACTAACGAAATATAGTGCGCGCGATAACACCAGCAGCAAGTCCCAACAAAAACTCACGCGGGTTATTAGCACACATCACCACACAAAAGCTATTAGCAACACACGTGCTTATCTGCAGTATGCACTTAACAGTGTGCGAACTCACCTGTATTTCTGCGTGAGGTTGTCAATTTTGTGCTGCACTTGCCGGCGCGTTCTCACAATACCCCTCTGTGCAAGACATGTGACGATGGCGTCGTACACTCTGGAGTTGTGCTTTTCTCCTCTCAGTTCGCTAAGGTGGTCCTCCCACAGTCTAATGAGCACCCACGTCTCGCTTTCGGTCCATGTCACCCTAGAATTAGGTGGGGTCCCATTCCCGATGCCTACAGCCGTCGGAGCAGGTGAAGACGTCGCAGCGTTGTCAGTCATTCCTGTGCCGTTGTCAGTCACGGGCAAAAGCAAACACTGCGACAACGACCGCACGCACGGACGAAATACACTGTTAAAAAAATTGCCGTAATCATACACTAAAACAACACGTTAACTCTTGATGCCAGCATCTTCCCCGTTACGGCGCAAGACACTAACGAAGCCGTGGTTACTTACAAACATTACCGATGCCGTACCTCAAGGATGTACTTTTGAAGCCGTAGTGTTTCTTAACGTTACGGTTACTGTACCACAAGCATATAGCTCTGAAGCCGTACTTATTTATCAACATTAGCGATGCCGTACCACTTCAAACTGCTATTGAAGCCGTCACACTTCAAAACATTGCCAATACTGTATCACAAGCAAAATTGTTTAAATCCGTTATGTACAGCCGCAGCCACGTCTGTGTAGAGCATGCGAGCAGCCGGTTTTTTCTCTGCGGGGCGACACCTGAGGCAGTTTCGGGCTCTGACGTGGTGTGTAAAGAGCATGTGCGGCCTTGTAGTCAGGCTGACCACGTCAGAGCCCGAAACTGCCTCAGGTGTCGCCCCGCAGCTCGAAAACCGGCTGCTAGCGCGCTCTTCACAGACGTGGCCGCGGCTGTACTGATCTTGTTGATGCCGTACGATGGGTAAATTGTTACATAAATGTAGCGTGCAAATTCGGAGTTGGTACCATACCTGGCACGTGCAGGATCTAACATGTGAACCATGGTGCACTTGTATGGAAACTAATGAATTTGTATTGTTTCTGTGTGCTAACAGCAGCTTTTAATGAGTATTCAACGTACCATGAAGTGATGCAACCTAAATAGATGAGAGGGACGGCACCACATACACCAGCGACTGAAACAGACGCTCTTTTGTGTGACTCTTATTATTCTGGCTCATGCAGCATTCGTTTGTATCAGTAGGCCTCTATGCCGTTGTGCGAACTAGTGTTGTAGTTGTGTCAGGTGGTATAACTATAACTAAAGAGGAACTCATATTGTTGAGAGCTCTGCCCCTAAAAAAAATATTGGCTAGAATAATCAAATATAATATTATTAAAACAGTCTGGCTCTCATATGATGAGTTTTCTCATATTCTTTCAAAGACCTTCAAATGTTTTACACATAGTCAAATTTATATTTGGTTCAGGTTGTATAAATATTCAGGATAGTGTTTTTACATAAAAAGAAAACACAGGAAAAGTGAGTTGAAAGTTGTATTGTATTTGACATAAATACATAGAAGATTTGTGGATTACATATACTTCGTGGAAGAACAAATTGAGCTTACTGTTCCTTGAAAGGCATTACCTCAAGTCAACCGAACAAGAAATTACAGGCTCACACAGCCCTATTTTTTTTTAGAAATGGCACCGTCCGAGCAAGCCGCCAAAACCTTTGAATGGACTCCGCTGTGTCACTTATAGGTTCTTGCCTCCTGCTGTCCTCTTGACATATGCCAACAAGACACCTGGAATAAACATGAGGCAGCCATGTCACAGATGCACTCAAAAACAGCAATGCAAAGAACAATCATTTTCACACTTAATGTGCAAGCCAAGGTGCATTCCACACAATCAAGGGTTTTCGATAGGGGCCCCGAAAAAATAGTGCCAAAGCCACTGCACGCACGAGACACAAAAAGCATTTGGGTGATCGCTGGGCAAGGTATTTCTTGAATTTAGCAATAGCCCCAAAACCTGCTCCAAAAGCTTTGTGCCAAAAAATATGGCGGCACCCATCTTGGCCAAGACTAAACTGACCCGATTTCGAAACTGACAATGTTCTTGATAAATAAATGGCAGTATAGGCTATTGCTTTCTTCCATCTCGCGCATAGAACAAAGGCCCGCCAGAAAATAGCCCGTGCTTGTAATATCAGTAGTCAATTTCAAAGCTCGTAGACTTAACGTACCTCGTAACTAGGATTGTCTTAGTTGATGATGGCAAGTAATGTGGACTCGCAAAATTGATGGTGATTGTTAACGAATCAATTACAACTTTTAACTAAAAAAATCTGGCAGATCCCACACAGTGAAAATTGATATAATGCGAAGCAGCCAGCGAGTAGCTCCCTATGCTGCCTTATTTATTTATTTTTGCTTTAAGGCTAGCATTGTGAGTTGGATCGATGTCTTATTGTAAATTGAGTGGTGTGTAGATTGTGGGCTTACAGGCACGTTGACTGCACTAGCACCTGAAGGGTAGCTTGTGGTCAGGCGTCATATCACCCACGTTAGAGCAGACATCAGTTTTGTTGTAATGAATTGCATGCTCTGTTGTGATAATGCGCATGTCATAAATAGCGATCCTTAGCGTATTCCTCCAGGGTCGAGCAATGCTTGACTATTGCTTGCAGGTTCATCGGAATACATATGTATCATTCATTACATTTTATGAAAGCTGATAACCAATACTGCAACCACAATTTTCACTGCCATGACCTCACGCCTGCATATGGTCTTTTTCATAAGCAGTTTCAAACACTTGCGCAGCTCTGCAGTAGAATACTTGACTTCCACACAAAAAGCCTGGGTTTGATTCCGACTCGAATCGCTCAACGACATCGCCGCCAATGCTGGTACCGGATTTTCTTTGACATGGGTTCCTTAAAGATGTCGCTTACGATTTGAAATGTCTATTCTCGCCCTTCCTTGGTTGACATAAACAGTGAATCAATCACCTGTGGCACACACCCACATTCCACAGCCGTAGTTTGCGGGTATGTGCCACACGTGACTCTGAGAAAGAGTTTCATGAGGTACGCGACAGGCATGTCATGTTATTCAGGTTCGTCATACACTGATACCCTCCTATGCCAATTATGGTATAAACCAAGTAAAGCAGGTGACCATGAGAGCGCCCAGAGGTAAGCGGCCAGGTATGCGGCTAGGAAACGGCCAAAGTGCCTTTGGTAAACTAAGAAATTCTTCTAATTTAAAAGTTAAAAGAACATACATACCAAAGGCTAATTCCGGTACCAGCTTTTAATCATTATTCATCGTAGCTTGCTTTTGCCTAGCACTTGCGTCATGGCACTGCAAGCTAGAAGACACAAACCTTGCCCTCTTCTAAAAATTCAAAGATCCTGCGTCACCGGAAGCCAGCACATGCGAAGTGCCTTGGGTCCCCTCACTCGCACAACATTCAACCCATTACCACCACTGTACATTAACCCACATACAGACCTAAGTGGCGACACATGATCATCTATCCTAATAATATTACTAACGCACACTGCAATGCAAGATATAAGTGTTAAACACATACAAATTTCCTGTTTAACCTATATCGCTTAAAGTGGATAGCGTAACAATGAACAAAGGAAATGGGCCATCACCTGCAATGTGTATACTTGATACCACATACCTGGAGTTCTCGATGTGAAACATTTACTAGTTACAATGAGCTGAGTTTTGACTGCCATAACTAATTAGGGCTTTGTGTTTCAGATAAATCCGAAAAAATTTGATAAGCATTGTCCGGTAAAATTCCTGACAATTTCAATTTATCCGATAAAAGTCAATATTGAAGGGCATTTTACACATTCGAAGGGCATTTTCAAAGCTGACAATCATCAATCGAAAGGAGCGCACCTACATCAGCGGCAGCAACCTCGTAAAATATATTTGCATCTATTACAAGCTTTAAGGTTGTCATACGAACAAACGTAGGTGTTTTGTATTCAAATATTCGTGCTTGCATGTATACGTGTGCGCGTTCAAACCTTCCAGACATCTAAAATACACTTAATGTGTTCGCATGTTTTCGCGTTCAGATATAATTTCATCTAAGATTTCAGAGCCTTGGGAATAAAAATAAAATAGATCCCTTATTTTCATCAAGATGAGGGAGGGTGGGAGAAAAAGCTGAGAAGCAGCTTGACTAGCTCCTGCCCCCTTCCCCACCTCCAGATGTACAGTACGGTCCACTGTTAAAGGGAACACTCCAATGAGCACCTTTCATTTTGCTGGCGGACAGCAAGCGGACAGGGAAACATTGCTCATGCGCTGCACTAGTCTGTCAAGAAGAGGCAGAACTGTCAACCACCAGTAGTCTTATGCAAATATAAGCCAATATGTTTTTGCAAGAGAGCGAAATTCAAGCATGCCCTGCACACAAGTGTTCCCTTTAACAGTGGACCCGTCTGTACACTTTGGCGAGTTTACAGCAAGCAGTGCACATCAGCAGCCTTATTAACAGGGTAAATGAACAGGAAGTGAGAAAAAATGAAAGGATGGAGAAACAGAATTATCAGCAAAATTGCAACACATTTTAGGTAATTGGAAATAAAATTAATAGGAACACATTGCAACAACATATAATGCAAAATTTCGGAGAATTGGAGATTTACATGAAATAAACTCTGATAACGCCAAATTTCCTCCTAAAAAATAAACTCCGAAGAACACCTTCCCAATTTCAAGAAAAATAAACTCCAAAAACACAGAGCCCAACATATAATCTATGTTAGATGCATGCTTTTTCTCAATAATGACCTGAGGCTACCCCTAATGCACCTCCATTACATATGCTTCTTGAACAGAGCTGCTTTGTTCAAAAAGCCAAATTTGTCATACTGAATAAGAAGCAAAAGATACTCGCCTCTGAAGAAATTCGAGTGTCGCTCCCACACATGCAGCCTATTTGTTGTTCAAGCAGTAGTGAACAGCAAACAGGTACTCAACAGCCAGCTTCAAGGCGATGTTTGGCAGATGAGCTCCGTAACCACAAACAGGTGACAGGTACCTTCGGAGATGGACTGGCCTAGACGAAAGCAAATTTGCAATAAGAAAACAAATATTTTTATGTTTACACATGCTTAGCATTATTGCACGTGTATTCTCTGGAAGTTAATAGGAAATTATTTTAGTAAAGTCTAACAGGCAGATCAGCCAACAGTTGCAACTGGAAGTGAGGCTGTGAAAAGAAAATAAAATAAATACGAACGTTGGGCTACGAGGGCTCAGAACACTTAAAGCAGCGTCATTAAATACTTTTCAGGTCACGAAACTACGCTATCATGCTATGGCAGAGCTTCATAGGCTACTGAAACCTGCCACAGCGTGGTGACATGCACTGTGCCGCTGAGGGCATTGTTCTCGTACTGACACGCTTGAGCAGTGCGAGACAAGCTCAGCGTCGTGGTACATTTTGTAATGTGCTGTTATTCTTTTAACGACGTGAAATATTGGGGGGTCAGGGGGCACAACAATGCCATGCCTGTGCTGGGTGCGCGTGGGCCACTCCTTTTACAAGACCTTCAAAGTAAAGAAGATAACGTTTCTTGGGCCACTTTTGAGGTTTTTTATAAAAACATCTACACTACACATAAAAACTAAAAATACCTGAGCAGAAGAAAAAACATGCATATATTTAGTTAAAATTTCAGCTACCTAACTTTAATATATTTTGTGCAATTCATAACGAAAGTTGGCCAAAACAGCAGAGCGGATGAGCGCGCCACTCCACCTCTTCGTCATTACTGACTTCCTGTGCGTCGAAAAAATTTTGGTGGCGAAACAAATTGCTGATCTCTTCTTTACATTAATCAGGCAATAATATATAAAATTTTGAAATAAATATAAGAGGTCGACCAGCCATCGTTTGTTCGATCTTACGTGGAATCACCCTATAGTGTAGTAGTGTAGCACAGACAATGGAATGGTATGCGGTTGTACCATATACAATGGTAAAATACCTCCATGTCCAGGATTCCCATCACAGTCCCTACATAAGCAGGAGCAGCAGGCATCAAGGAGATCGTCAAAATGTGTTTGATAATGCTTACTTTAAGTACTGAGCTCGGAGCGGTATAGCTCAATGTTAAGCACCTCCTGTGGTATGACACACGGTGCAAAACTGCACTAGATATTTGCACCTATGAAGCTGCACATGTGTCGCTGGGCGACCATAATAGTATGGCTAGGTTGGCGATAACACTTCTGCCGATGAATGCCGCGTAGCCATTTTCAGAAAAGTGGCTCCTTTAAAACAATTCACATGCACGAGAGCTTAGTGGGATACTGCACAACTTTGAAGAAACATGTGCAACTAAGCAGTTACATGCGTTACTTCTTGAGCGATAGGACACCACCAAAATCACTGTCTGGGGCAACTTGCTTGCACTAGCGTGGCTCAGGGTAGAATAGTTTACTCCCATGTACATTTTCAGTTTCCATTCTGGTACGAGCTAGATATCTTTTCCTTATTAAGTTCGATAGCTGCAATAGACACCAGCATGACCTCGTGGTTCCTGCTTGGCCAAACGCTTTGGACAACTGCCTATTTGCCTGCATCCCCCGCTAGTAAGCCTTTAGCAATGTTTCACCTATGCAGTGGAAATCAGAGAATGACTGCTAACCAATCAATCATTGCTGGCATTGCACCCCGGGAACTGACTAATCTATGCAGAAATGCGACTCACATGCAACGTATATATGTTAACAGTGCCTCTCACCTCATGCACTTGTGTGAGTTGATTGAGGTCATCTTTGAAGAAGGCCACTGCAGGGGTATTAGCCTAACTGTTCCTGCATCGTTGATCCCATGGCTCATTTCAGCTTGATTTATCTAGGGTAGCATCATTCCTAGTGTTCCAGAGAAAGAATGACGGGGGCAGCAGCCCTACATCTTTCAGCAGATTACGCAACTTCCCATCCAGTTGCACACCTGTAAGTCTAAAAAGATGCAACACATCATTAAATACCATCCATGTAACCACACATAATTCTTACAAATAGGGCAATTGCGAGCTGGCCGCATTTGTATATCACTGGAATACATATACAAACATAGCCTGTTGTATTGTTTTGGCACATGCATGATGTCTGCATTCAAACATGGTTTTTCTTCATGATGTCAAGTAAATCCTTGGAAGCTTAGTTACAAGGCAATACGTGTGCATGTTACAACTGTATTTTCGTTCTCTCTTTTGCACTTTTACAAGTATTCAGCTTCCTATGAAAGCCATTCCCATCAGGGCATCACTGACCCTTTGACAAGCTACAGAGCAGGCTCACAAATAGCTTATGGCTTTGCTCGACTTATATTCTTGCATCATTAGTCCCAAAATGCTCACCCTAAACCTTATGCTTCCGGATTCTTGACACTTCAAGCACGCTTCAGTTGAGCTACAGTTATTGAGACACAACCAAATGAACTGATGGGACAATTAGGCCAGGGAAAGCATGGAGAATGGTAATTCTTGTTGTTGACTGTGGCGTACTCATTGTATTGTGAATTACATTGAATTCAAGTGGACGAAAGATCACTCTTTCCATCAGTGGGATCTGAACTAACTACCCTAGAATTATGCGTCCAATTCTCTACCAATTGAGCTATCATGGAAGACTTTCCCATTCACATCATTGGGTATTTCTGTGCATGTAATTCCTGGGAGTGTTAGCCAGCACTGCTCGTAGACCAGGCAGTGAGTGCAGAACACTCTTTTTGCCAGCAGGCATCGCATGACACGTGGTCTTTGCACGAGGCAGCAGCTGACCAATAAACCTTAAGGTTTGTTACACAACCTTGAGGCACTGAGTCCACCGTGGCGAGGCACTCCCCGTGAACGAATGAAAGAGTGGGATCAAATCCCACCGACGGAAAGGAAGATTTTCCGTCCACTTCAATTCATTTCAATTTATGTCACAATTGCACGCTACATTTAAGACATCGATTAATCTCCTCTATGTGTTCCCTGGCCTAATTGTTTGTTGGACTTATTTGCATGTGCCCAACATATAAACGAGCCCCCCGAAAAAAATTCCCCGTTTTTCTTGTAGACATTATTTCCTATTAGAATGAAACAGGGACAATGTTCAGGCATATGCTCACCCTACTTTACGAGAAGGACCCCCACTCATGTCTATGTAGCTACTCAATCATTATGGATGGAAACACCCAAAGTGAACTGAACAAACGTTCAGTAAGATTGCACATTTAAACTTATTTTGCAATATATAGTTAAAAGCAGAAGCTACCTCTAAAGTGTTTGGCACAAAGAAGGAAAGTGGTCGTTACTATTCTCAGTTTTCGGAGAATGATGCTTTAGTACACAGCTATTTTTTTCAATTGAAGACGAGTTTGATGTTTCTTGCCACGCTCACAATTGTCTATTCAGCCGCATTCACCTTTACTCACTGATGTACAGAATTAATTTGCTGGCATATCAACCCCACTTGTGCACGTTAGACTCATTCAAAGAAGTGATATCGACGCACGCTCCTTAACCCCTGCTTCCGCTATGACACACACTCTGTAACAGGTACTCATGCACGTACCACCGTATTTACTCGAATTTAACGCGAGTTTTTTTTTCCAAGATTTTTGCTACCTAAAGTCGACCCTCACGTTACAATCGAGTACCGAAATAGCTATTATTTCTTCCTGGACGGAACGAAAACTCACCCCTCGCGTTACAATCGAGTAAATACGGTACATCCCTACAATCTCTGACCAGAACTAAACATATATCACATACACCGCGCGGCAACATAAAGCGTGTTCGTTCAAGGGCGAAAGGAAATCGCCGGGACGTCGGCGCAGTGGCGATCAAGATATCTGATCCGTGCCGGCTGGCGCGCTTCGCAAAATAGCCGCGCTGTGATAACCGCAGCTCACGAGATGAATTTTTCACGAGATCGGCGACAGCGGTAGCGAGATGTAGAGGCTGCCCAACGGATAACCCTCTACGCTTTATGCCAGCCCACTGTGATCTGCAATATACTTGATGAACTTTCTGCAAGAAAGTGACTAATTTTGTCCGCGAAAATATCCTTTCATCTTATATTCCGTAGTAGCGTGCGCAGCCGAACCGTCCAAATTTTTTTTTCCCCAGTGTAGCGCGGATGTCATATGTGATCGCGCTTTCGTATACTATATTCAGTAGATGTGAGATATACGCAAGTGCCAAATGAGCAAGCACTCCGACAATGCCGACACAAGTTCGTTCAACGACACACCATGCACCGGCACGCAATTCGGCGACAAAGTTGCGACAATGTTCCCAGGGTGACTACTCATGCAGCCTGACTGTACAGCAAGCTCTGCGGTTCAGCTACGTGACCACAAATAACAACGGCGGCTGAACGTCGCCAAACAACTCACACGAGATTAGCCTGCAGCGAGGAAGCACGCCATAAAGACAACTCGCTGACACCGGAAAAACATCAAGTTACTGGAACTTACCGTGTAATGCCTTGAGAGGAGCCGTCGCGTCTGCGACAACGTCGATGCTGCAGGGCTGGACCTTGTTCTTGTAGCGAAAAAAGTGCGGGAAGGTCAAAAACAAAGCCGCCGCCCTGCTCGAGAAATTTCAAATCTCAAACTACCGCTGCTACCGTCGCAACAACGCATGCGCAATATTGCCGTCGCCTAACAGTGTTCTTGAGCGCGATGACGTGAAACGGTCGCGGCGCGGATTCCGCCGAACAAAGAAGTAGTTCGTTCGAAGTTTTAATGCTGCAAAAGCGAAATCGCTGTGGTACGGGCCCTTGTAAATCGTAGAATGCAACCACACTCACCTAAGACCAATCACAGTAAATGTAACTACTTATCGCGCCGCTAACAAAATTCTGTTGGGAAATTGGTTGGGAACCGTTAAGGCGCGCTACAGGATGCTGGCGTTACGGCGTTCGCGCGGCTTCGGTCCCGTAGCGCGCTCCTGTACATGTACGGTGTTTTGTAACAGTGTATATTTAAATGGCGGCACGCGGGGCACGGTGAAAGACAAGGGCATTCGTGTAGAGAGTAGCTGCACTCCGGCGGGCGTATATATATTTGAAGAAACTCACGTTATGAATGGGTCTTGCAACGAAAGAACGTTTAATATTGCTAAAATGTATTATTGTTTTGACCGCGGCAATTTAGTGCTCGAAGTTTTTTTCTGACCTACAGACTACTGGCGACGAGAGTACTTCGTTCCGCTGCTAACGGAGAACGCCGAGCGTCGTTTGCGAAACGCTCCGTTTACCTTCGTTGTCGTACGGGAGGCCGTGTGACACGGTCCGCATCTCCGTCGACATAACGATGAGGAGGTTTAACGAAGTTCGCGGGTGCCCGTGTGACAGGGGTATTATATACCTTCCTCTTGAGTGATAGTTGTAAACTACCATTCAGTAATAACGAAATAGTAATTTTGTAATTTAATGTAATAAAAATTACACAGAAAAGTTTCCTCACTTTGGTGACGCGTCCGTACTCTTCTTGGACAGAACTTTTGGAAACCATAAAGAAGCACATGGAAATTGTCTACAGCTAGAACTGTCATCTCTAAAGGGTCGTATTGCTGTGCGGAGGAAGTCAGGTGCCGATGTGAGGTAGAACACCGCGTGTCAAACACATGAGATTCGTTTGCGTCGTATTTGCATGACCTGGGAACGCCGCGTCAGTAAGAGAAGGCTGACAGTCTATTTATTCAGCGTTCAAAGCAAGAGTAACTTTCACGGCTAACTCGGGCCTGCCTTTGCACGGCAAGAGTCTGAGACTTCTCAGATTGTTGCTTGTAAGTGCCGCGCGCTAGGCCGAAATGAAGCCACAAGATCAGCGGGGTGCTTTCCGAGGAAATAACGCTTAGTATATCCGTATGCATAGAATTACATATCTGAATGTGTAAGGTTACGTAGTTTTACTGACACTGCGGCATGTACCTATTTCGGAGTATCAAAGATCGACAAAAAGACAATTATAGAAAATGTGGGAATACACTTACCCACGTTTGACTGATACGCAGACGCATTAGCGTCGTAGTAACTCTGCTCGAATTCGGATTGGTCAGGAGTAGCGTAAGGGTCGTATCCGGGCTGTTGGTCTGTAAGATAAAAAGACCGAATGTTTAGCCCTTTCCCTAGCATTGCAATTAAAACGTTTGTATGTAATAAAATATGCAGGTATGGCTGAAGTCACAATTAGAGACGCTGCTACTAATAAGGGAGTTGATTTGGTAGTATCAAGCACAACCTGCGTATAGGAGGGAGAAAGCATAGAAGTTTCACTAAAATAGATATATACACTAAAGAAGGGCAATTTATCAAGGGCTCGTTTTTTTTATAGACGCAACCTAGTGAAACCAATCGACAATGAAGCCAAAGAAAGTATAGGGGGCGTTATTAGTATTATTTAAGAGTATTAATTATGATATGAGTGTAATGAAATTCAAATGAACGAAAAGACCATTTGCCACCTGTACCGCCACCGACCGGTGGTGTCGTGCTCCCATTCACTGTACTGGGTACTTCTGCGCACGTAAACGTAGGACTGTTAGCAAGCGCCGCTCGTAGCCTCGACGGCGAGAGACTGTTCTTGCCAGCTGGCGTCACGTAACACTTGATATCTTTACGAGTTGTCTACTGACCAGTAAACCCTCGCATGCTACCTGAAGATATAGAGTCAAGTAACTGTCATACAGCTTGCGGCCTAAACCTAAGACAATAACTGTGCTGTCATCGCCTCAGTTATGCTGTTCATGCCTTATAGATGACGTGCATGTCATTTTATTCGTTCAATAAACAAAAAGAAATCCAGCCAGCTCCACTTCGCGAACACTGTCGAAACAGCGAAGCTCATGCCCGTCCTTCATGAGGCTATATTGTACTTCTATGTTTTTCACGCCTTCCCTTCGCCGGCGCTCAGCTTCGGCCTCCCTTGCGCAAACAACGCGGTTGGCTCGGCGACGACATGCCCGTTCTCCTCTCGCTGAAGCTCACGTCGGGTGGCTTCTTCATCGGGAGAGCGAGAAAAGTTCGCCATTCTGAAAGCGCAAACTCCTAAACGCTGACAACAGCATGCTATTTTGCACTCCAATGTACTTCACCGTCACCCCATCTTGGCGCGCTTCTCGAAGGTTCACCCCTCGACATCTTCCGCCCTCGTCTTCGCATCCCGCAGCACGGCGCAGCCCTACCCTTCCTAGCGAGCCTGACTGTCGCTGCATTGCAAGGCCAAAGGCGATGTGATCAGTTCTACGCCGACCCCGGACATGAAAGCCTCGACTAAGAACAGCTTCGTGGTTTAAAAAATGTCCAGTAAGAACGACATCAACGTGCTTCGAAATGAAGCTTGGCTGTGTGTTGACTCTAGCAGGGATAACTGAATCTGATGCGAATATTTTGTGTTCTTGCGGGCTTTGCCTTCGTGGGGTTAAACAAAGGTAACATTAGAGTTACGGAATATAAGCACCGGAGTTTCATGAAGAGCTTATTTCGTTTGTATATGAAACACTGATGACGTCACTCCCCACGTCGCAAGCTGGCGTCTGCACGTTAAAGTCCCTGGATATTTTTCGGATAGTAGCGTCTTTCTTTTAACCGAGCCGCCACGCCGAGCACCCTGCTCTCTCGCCTTCCAAATCCCCGCTTCAAGGGCCGTCGCCCGGGAAACGCGCGCGTTATCAGAGTTACATAGCATTCTTGATAGGAAAGTGGCGCGAGCCGGGTTATAGGGCCGGCGCCCACACGGTAGCCGTTTGGGAGAGGATATAGATAAGGTTTGGACACTTGGGAGAGGAGGGTTGGACACTTTGGAAAGGATATGCAGGAGAGTGCTGCTACTTTCTATATATAAAGGAACTTTACTGCACGTCACCTTACAGCACAGTAATCTTTAGCGGGAAACGTTTGCGGAGAATGGTATGAGCTTGCGACGCCTTACGACCAAATATGGGCACCGTGCATACGTTAGGAGCCGCCCCAGTCGCGCGCTGCCTCCAGCGCCAAAGCGACCACGGCAGCAGATTTGGCGGGATATGGGAGCAGACGACGCAGGTAGCGGCAAGCCACTGCGCCGTGCTTTGGTGCATCGCTTGAGGCGTCTTCTTTCCCTTTTGCTTGCCAGACCTCGTGTGTCCTCAGGCGAACGCGGCAACATAAAATGCATGAGCTGGGGGAAGCAACGGAGGTGACGAGCTCGTCGAGCGAAACTGCGCATGCGTAACGCGGGCCGCCTCGCTCACTAAACAATCACCGCTTATCACCCTCGGGCTAACGCGGCAGCGAACTCAGTGGCAGCTTGAAACTGGCGATACCAGCAATTGCACTGTTACGGTCGCTGAATAAAGAAACGCTTTCCATTTCTCTGAACTTGTAGCGCTCAGGAAATATCGATGGATTGTATGCTGGGTGCGCCTCTTGGCATCTCTTACAAAGTGTCTGCTGCATATTCTACTGTACGGCCCAAGCGTCCAATTAGATCCGTCGTTGCTGTAGTGCAATGTCGCATCCATAAATTCTCACTCTCAAAGAAAAAAAAAATACCCCATCTATTCACAAAACTCCCTTTGCCGTCGAACGAGTGCAATCCACCGTTCACGCCGATTCCGTTCATATTCTCTGAATGGAAACCGGAAAAAACTCGTGCCCGGAGAATTCCTGTGGCTGTTATTGCACCCAACAACGCAACAATTATTCCTGGAGTTCGGAATTCCTACAAACAGCGCAACCGACACAAAACGAACTGCCCGCGAAAATACCTCGCGACGTAACAGCGGGAGCGTCGAGCGAGCAGGGGTGCAATAGCGAAGCGATGCTTTATGCTATATAACTCTTATCGTTCACCACCTGCGGCCGGCTGATCGCGTTGATAACGCGGACGGACCGTCGCTCTGGTCACTTGTCAAGCGCGAAAAGCACGAAAAGTATAGCCATCGTGAAAGGCATAGTTGCTCGATTTCACCCCATTGCGAGCGCGTGAGAGCATCCCGCAAATTCTGCGCTTCTTGCCGCTAGGGACACCTTCGCTCGGGCAGCGGAGTTACGTCTGCACGGAGCCTATACGGTCTGCATGCTTCTTGTTCGTCATCAAAACGAATTCTATGCGGCGTACCAATGAATGCACGCACTTTTTGCAGGCATCACTCAGATTCTTAGTGCAACCTGGACAACGTCGCGGAACATTCCGGACCCACAGAGGCTCACAGACTCGCTGAAAATGATGCCACGCTCAGGATTCGAACCTCTTAACAACCGCCGCTGCTACCACTCGGTACCTTAGCGTGCTAACAATTGCGTCGCTTTCTCATAGCACTACTGTGATAGCAAGCGACAGATAGGAATGGCTGTACGCGTGGATGGTTACATGAATGGCTGCGTACGTGCCTGGTGACCGCGTGCACGTGGTGCTCGTGGTCGTCAGGTGATCACCGCCTGGTCACCGAAGCCCGTATTCACGAAAAGGTTTTGCCCTGAAGGATTTGGTACGAGAAAGTTTTAGCCACTTCTGATGCTCCACGTACCATTAGCGAAGCGAGCCAGCCCACGGCAAAGAGTGCTTACGAAGGGTAAGCGTTGCGAATTAGGTCTACGGTCACTACTTGGTCGCTACAGTTCATGCGCTCGCTGCGCAGTCATTTTCTATGTCTTTACCCTTGTATGCACACTTGGCGCTTCAGCTACCACTCTCAGTAGCAGCATGTTCTCTCGCATTTGCATCTCGAAAGAATTGTTTTGGTACCCCCATTGTTTTTTCCGTATTAAACACGGTGCACCTACATGCTGGGTCGACGTAGGCTTCACCTGCATTGGGAGAAATACGCGAAGATTGACGCAATCGTAAAGAGCATGCGCGAGTCAAAGCTTCTATCAGAATCTGATACAGAAGAGAAAACCGAAAATGAAAAGTGTTGAAGCACCTCTTTCAGGCGCAAGGCGAAAACGAAGGTGTCCGACGCTGACCCAACCCTTACTGTCGTTCACATTATCCGACAAACACCAGTATGCGGCAAAAAAGTGACAATGCGCAGCATTATGCACGTAAACTGAGAGGTAACTACGTCCTGCGCTGTGGAACCGAAAGAGACAACACTCACCCATAGCAGCAGAAGTTCTGGTTGGCCTTGTGCTTTAGTCACGAAGCGAAGGTTCGTTGGTTGGTTGGTTGATTCCTAGAAGAATGGCGCAACCCACCACGGGGGATCAGCTACAAATCGTGCGGCAGTAGAATTTGTGAATGGGGAAAAAAGGGATAATTCTAAAGATGCTCCAGTGCAGGTCTTTGTTTGTTTGTTTGTTTGTTTGTTTGTTTGTTTGTTTGTTTGTTTGTTTGTTTGTTTGCTTGCTTGTTTATTTGTTTGTTTGTTTGTTTGTTTGTAGCCTTTGCATATTGGCACATACCCACTCGGGGGAATTGGCCAAGAAAACGTGTTGTGGCCTATTTATGATAATTATAAAATGTCTACCTTCCTATCATTGAAGCAGTGCACGTCAGGCGGAAAACGACTTCTTCTTCAAAAGGTTCACGCGCCGAGCTCGCGCAGTGATTGGCGACAATGATGTCACTCGCTTAAGACCCATACCCACTACATAGGTGGCATGTTAGACATCAAGCAGCACCGCGAAAATGAAGAATGTAATGCTTAATGACTGCGTAAACACGCTAGGAAATGGAACATGGCCCGCGCAATCCATAATGTACAAGAATATATCGGAAAAGCACGACGAGTGCTTGAAGCTGACAGGCGTGGCGCCAAAAAAAAGATGCATTCGCAAGGGAGGCTAGGCAGACAAGCGCTAAAACACACTGTTTATTCATTGGCGGAAACATGAATAATTAGGAAGAAAGTGCCCTTGCTTGTAAGCATGTCTTTTACTTATTTTTGTTGTCGCGCAACCTTTTACTTTCAAATACGCTTAACACGCTAGAAGCCAGCAATGAGTTCTACTAAAGACTAGCAGCATACCTTGTAGGGCTAGTTGAGCATAGGTCAACAATAAAGCTACACGGCGCAAAGTTAAATTAGGGGGGGGGGGGGGAGAGGACAGAGTGAGCGCCAACTTTCAAGTGCAGTTTGAAGGTGGCGCTATTTTTGTTTCTTCGTTTGTTTAACCTTGCGCGTCACATTTTTATGTTCAGCAAGTACTGCGATTGAGCGGACTAACTGAAATAAAGATGCCAAATTGCTATTAAAGAAGCAGGTGTCAACTACTTGAACAATATGACTTTGTATATTCGAGGAACATTCAGCTGCAATGAAATTATCACGGATTAGAAGACGTAGGAGTCAAGCTAAAGAAATCGATTGGCATGGTGAACGTTCCGGTGCACTTAAAATTCGAACACACCGAGAAAGATGTCACCACAATTGATGGTTCGTTGGTACTAGCAGTGCTGGGCAGTATCGAAGATGCATGTATCTTCGATACTATCTTAGATACTCTTTGGGTTTTTTGTGTCTGTATCGCGTAACGTTTCGCATGACTTGTATCAGTATCCGTATTTCCGATAGATTAAATAATGTATCGTGCATCTTAAGATACAAGATACTCATAGTGCAACACGACCGTGCGAAACAATAATCGCTGGTTGAAATCTCCTTCTCAAGCTGGTGCCATTACCACTAAGCCAGCTCAATAAACTGTAGGAAGAGACTTTTTTTTTATTCTTTAATCAAGCGTGCATTGCTATCGGGCGTCAAACCATGTGAATATCATAACGACTTGGTGGTTTAAAGCCAGCCACTCTTTACAAAAGGCACACACATTACTGCGCCTTTTCCCTTAAGACCGTGTAGTCGGTGCATCGCAACTTCGAAAAAGTTTCTCGCGCATAACTGCCCCTGGTTTAAAGCATGATACCCATTGCATAAGGCACAACACCTTAGTGCGCGCATTCTGTTACACACACGTAGTGGGTGCACTGCTACTTCAAAAAACAAAAAAAAAATGCCACGCGCCCAGACGTTCTCTCACGCAACCGGGCTCTTGACACGCTTGTGATGGATTCTGTGTCGTCTACAAGCGCCAACCACAAAGCAATGTCTTCCTCATCGGCGAGTTTTGGTGGGGAATTAGTGTCAAGTTGGCGCACGACAACGAGGGCGACCACGCAAGACGGTGGCAGAGAAGGCAGACACCAAAGCTGAGCATGCGGCGGCTATGAGACCGCTATGTATACTTGTCAGTTACATTGCAGTAATGCACAATATGAACTGCTCGAGTAACAACATACAATAAGGAGTATGCATTAAGTTGTCGAATTACGCGCTAGGGGCAGGATATCACTATCGCGTTCGACTCTTAATGGCGAAGCCTAAACGTCCCCCAATTTTTCTAGACATGATTGGAGATGGCGCGACGGCGCAGATGACCCAGCTCGCTCACGCCATAGGAAATGAGACGAGGAAAAAAAGTGTGGCGGCGGCGCCGCCCTCGACTTTGAGTGGAGGCATTGCTGCAGTTTGACTGCGAAAAACCTGAGAAGGCGAGGTGGTGGAGCATATTCACGGCAAACTAAAACACGGGGAAACGTAGACAGCAGCACAGCGACTACAGACAGCGAAAGCCGGAGCATGAGAAAGCAGAGTGCATCGAAAGACCACCAGTCCAAGGAAGAGCACCACGGTCTGCATTCACTCACGATGGAGGAAAGAGCGGAGAGGCGTCTACAGCGGAGACGAGAATGAAGCTTCGGTGGTCGTCTGTCGCCATATCAATGTTGCGGCTCACAAATTATTAAAATGATTCTGTTATCGCCGATTTCATACAGATTTCACGGCAGTTACACGTCCTGTTAAATGTCTAAATATCGCTGCCTTTGTTAGCTGATTCATTATTACCTATATTGCATCAACACGTTCGATGCAGCACTGCAAGTTGAATACGAAGAAACAAAAAGCAGAGAACTTCTTGCCTTATTGGTAAGGCATGTGCAAAGAGTTTAGCGCAGAGAATTATGAAGACGGGACAAGACTAAGGGGGCCACAAACAGGCGCTAAGTTTCAACCAATTATTTATTTGCGGCCGGGTCACACATAAATATATATCGAAAAAAAAAGTCAGGCCTGCACAGGTAAAACTACACTGCGGAAAAGTGCTTCCATCTTTGTCAAATATAGTGACGACATACTAATGCAATCTCGACCAAGCCTGTGAATAGTTCCTGATTCATTGATCAGTGCAGTAATTTCGCCATAGTGCCTGCGCGCAGTGAAGCACTCATCAAATGGAGCAAAGCAACCACACCGACTACGCACACGTGTGTGGCTGACCATCTTCATAATTCTCTGCACAAAACTGTTAGAATAGAAAGCACAGGAAGAACGCCTTTCTCGTCTTCGACTTTCAGCGCTACATCTAACATGGCAATATTCCAACTAGCCCAACCTTCGATCATTTTTGTTCTATTTTGTATCATAATTAGGGCGAAGACCTTATATGCCCCATGAAACGCGAAAGTTGGCTGGCGTCCCGCGTTTGCGGCGTCAACGTGAGTGATGCAAAAAATCATCATCACGTGATGACGTCACATATCGCCAAAATTTGTGACGTCATTATGACGGCATCATAATGTCACAGTGACGACACATGATGACGTCATCGCATGACATCTTAGCTTGGTCAATGGTGTACCGATCACGGAGACAGCGCAAAGCCAGGTGAGGTGCCTCCGATCCTGGAGGCAGTGGAAAACCACGTTAGGTTCAGAAAGCTTTCGGAGGATGGCGGTGCAGGAGCAATAGATCTAATGCACAGACTGGGAAAAAAGACAACATGGGTTTCGTCTTCCAGTCATCTTAGATTAGTGCATAAGAGAACCTGTGAGTTTTTTCAAGTAGTCCGACTACCCAATCGCACAACAGCTTCTCGCCGTTGTATCTCACTGTAGTTCAGGTTACTCAAGGCTATAACAACCCCTTTGTTTAGATTTTCAGTCACTAAACAAATAATTAATTATTCTTACCACACTACCTTCCACTTGAACCTCGGCCTATGCCCACTAGTGGGTGTGCGCCACAGATTAGTGCAATCATCATCGACAATCACGGCGCTTGTCTCCCGCTTCAACGTATTCTTGGCTCGCATCCGCCAGTGCCGGACCTGCACTGCTGTCTGCCTTCACTTCGTGACTAAAGCGCAGAGTGTACCAGAACTTCCACCGTGATGGGTGAGTTCAATGCTTTCTACAGAGCACGGTAGAATTACTTCCCTCATCTTACGTATCTGCATTGAGCTACGGAACATGTCGCCTTTTGGTGAGATTGGTTACCTGACCGCTTTCAGGAGCATGAAGCCCGTCAGGTAGCTTGCCTTTCGCCTACCTCTTAAAATGTACTTGTTTTTTTATTTTGAATGCCTATGGTTCACGTCAAATATGGTTCACGTCAAGGGAAAGCCAAATAAAATCATTTAGCAGCGCATTTTTAGGCATGAAATGCTTTTAGCTACCGTTGTCAGCGACCTTCAAGTGATCTTATGCCGCTTCTTTCAAGAGATGGCGCCACACTTGGTGACCACGGAAGCAGCGTCCAGCGCGGCGCGGATGGTGCTCTAGCGAGACGAGACTTCTAACGAGTTTCAGTTGAGATTCATTCACGCTCTCTAGTAAAGCTTCAGCTTGGGATACTTGGGACGGCATTCTAGTGTTGCGCTGAGTGGAAGGCGCGAAGGACACACGACAGCGAGAACTGGACAAGTTCTCTGTCCTTTGTCCTTGGTGCCTTCTTCTCGACGCAACTCCATTTGAAAGTTCAGTAATCTTTAAGGCCTGAGTCTCGTCATGGCTGCATAAGATTGTGTCTACTATCCTCTTTGCCGGTAGTCATTTCTTGCTTACATCGACTCTGTTTCAGTACAGCCAGGCATTTTTTTCATGTCCGTCTATGAATATTGCTTTTTTACCACCAAAACCTTGCTAACAGCTTGTCTTCTTTAAATTCTAGGCAGCTTACATTCATCTTAAAAAGACAGGGCGTCAAAACACGGACACAATAGAGAAGTCTGACACCACGAATGCCGACTAACAACTGTAAAACGGTGGAAAAGAAGGTAGACACAAAAGCTTTTTTGGGCATGCCCATGCACGTGGCGATACCTATCAATCCGGCACGCGCGGTGGTCTACGTGAGACAAATGTTCAGGCACTTTATTTGCTCTTTATGCAAGTTAATCCAAGGTTGGCTCACACATGCGCTCCAACTAATATCGATATGCCCTGCCTCAACTAATACACGCGTTTTTCTATTCCTGTGCCTGCACAAAACAGAGCATTCGTAGAACTTCCGCCTGAATTTGCACTGTCGGCAATGTAAAGATGTACTAGATGGTTAGCCTCACGTTAGCTATCTCTTATGTTCCACTAGTCTCTAACACAGCAATCCCGTTTGTCCTACGCCGAAGCGGCCTCCGCTAAACGTAATATTAAACACCATACCAGTGCGGCAATCAGGAAATTTGCTGTTATGTTTCACGAAACAAATGTCCGACCCCTTCGTGTCTATTGCCCGCTCATTCTCTCTCTGCACGGCGACACATATCGTGCCTAGCTTATTCGCAGCCGTAAAAACAATAATGCCGTATCTACCCCCTACTTTCTTTAGCCTGTGAGATATGTAACTAATGTATGGAATACCTACGGCACGCCTGTTACTCCTGCTTTCTGCAGCCATGCAGACGTAGATACCATAGGAAGCATGGGAAGTAGATACGCCTTACCTTTCGTAAGACGTCGCAAGGCAGAGGCGAATAGCCGTTGCCTTCACTTTGACCTATTTGTGCTTGTGTGTATTACGCACCATTTGCTGAGTGTGATAAGCAGCCCACAAAAAGTTTATTATTTTTTTAATGCTCGGATGTGTTGTGTATAAGATTCTCCTATGTTGCGGCAAGATCTACAATTTGAACCCCTCGATAACGAAAGCTCTCAAGAACGAAATTCTCGCGGCAACGGAGAAATATAGTGTCCCTGGGGTAGTTCCATAGAGTTCAATGGATTTGCCACCTCTCGACGGCGAAGAGACTTTAAAAAGCAATCCCGCAGCAACCAAAGCTTAAGGTAGTGATCCGCAACATAATGTTCAATACACGAGCCAGTCGTACGATCATTACTGTTTAGATTCGGTTAGATGATCACGATAGCGAGCAACAAAACGCAAGAAAGGCAAGTAACTTTGCGCAAAGTTCTTGATGCTTTTGACATCATTCGCGCATTCGTCGGAGCCCACGACGCGACGAAGCTATGCAAAGCTTGCTGCGGGCTCGAGCCGTCAAGTTCCTTCAAAGCAACGTTAAACAATGCAAGATCAGTGACTTCTTTATATATATTTTGGTTGTATGAAATTATTAGTGCGTATTTTTCTATTTTGGCGACAACGACATTCTCACGAGAACGAACAAAAATCGCTCTCCCGGTGATTTCGTTATTGAGGGGTTCGACTCTGATATATCGGCCACTCTGGCCGTTGTGTGAATGGTCGCTATGAAAGCATGCGTTGTCAATAAGAAACGGCCAATATTCGCATATGTCGCGTTATTGCGAGGAGCGCACGTGTTGTCCTTTGCTGAATAACACACCCATTTTACGTAGAAGCAGAGACAAGATTGCTCGGGAAATATCACAGGCTATGTACGTCAAGAAATTTGGAGAGCAGTGTATCAGCGTTCCCTCATTGTCTCTTTTTGAAAATGAGTACGCATTTCTAGCTGATAGCATGTGATTAAGCATGGCTGATAACTTGTAAGCTATTTTGATGTGGCGTTATGGGCATGCTTGAAGGTTTATGAAGCGAAGCACCGGAATAAAAAAATTATTTGCGAGAGTACGCCTGTCCGTGTATCTGTTTTTCGTCAAAATAGCGATGCACCAACTAGCCTAATAGCACAAATTACTAGCTTTATTCTATTAATACACGTGCAATGAAATGCAGCAATTCATCTGATATATGGAGGCGATAACTTCTCTCAATTTCCCTCTGTGAGGTCAGTAATTCCATTTTATGTTCTGCATAGGTTCCGCGAAGCCTCATTGCCACGGCGTCAATTAATGCCCTACTTCGTTTTTTCCCCACTGCAGCTCAAGCCTACGCCGATCCTTCATGTAAGTGCACCGTCTTTAAAATGAATAAAAAAGGCGTTCTTCTGATGTGTAAATAGCAGAAAATTAATTGTCCCTTCGTAAGGTATCTGAAGAACCTCACGTGCGCCACCGACAACGCGGAAGGCATAGAGAGTACTGTGAGTGGTAACGACAACCGTGCTATCTAGTGCACCGGTTTCTAGCCAGATTCCAACCAGATGCATAACAATTCACCACTATCCCCTACTGGCATGATGGCGCCATGCGATGGTGGCGCGCAGTTTGTTAGCGGGCTCGTCGACTGAGCGGTACGCTGACAGTGGTGCCGAGGTTGGGATTTCCAGCATGGCATTTGCTTCAGCGGAGCTGCCAGATTCTATATTATCCGGATTTGTCGCGACGGCGCCCAACGGAAAATGATATATGCGTTGAAAGCAAAAAATGCATACATTATTTGGTATTACTCGTGAAACATGCAGCTCAACATTTGTTTCGATAACGAAGGAGAAAACAAGCATCTTAGCTATGTAATTTATGGCAAGGCGTGGTTAGCACGCAGCGTTCCCCACAAACATTTCCCGGTAGAAAAACTGTACGCAAGCTGCACCTCTGAGGGCAGCTTGCGATGTGGGGAGTAATATCATCAGCCTCTCGTATACATAAGAACCAGCCTCTGCATAAAACACGAGTGGTTCTAGTCCGCGACCTAAGTGTTAACATCACGAAACCTAACAAGGACAGGTTCCGGCCCCTTCTCGGGGACTATTTTGGACTCGCATGCTACGAAGTCCTCAATCAAGCAACCTTGTGGTACATACCGTGTTTTATTTATTTTTGGCCCTAACCTAGCTCAAGTCGTCGCTGGCCCCCTCACTAACTACCACAGCAGCCACAAAGCGATTGTCGTGGTCATTATTCTAAACTCACGAAATGTCCCATACCTCCACTAGCAGTTACAGTGATGGTTTTCAATAGCTTGTTTGGCAGTTATCTTGCATCTCTCTATCAACTCTGAGAATTAACGTAAATTGTGTGCCATTTTACAAGCTCGCCGCTTTTTGATGAAGGTGGCAGTGGCACAATGAACCAAGTTATGCCCTGGCATTAAAGATCGATACTTTTGCCAGCCAACATCCGCCTCTGAACAGTTGTTTTCGTGGCGTGAGCATACGTTTCCACTAGCCACGGTACTGCTGACTGGTTGTGGCGTTGCGCGCCCCTTCACGACATCCGCATTTCCATTAGTGCGGCATTCAACAGTCAACTCGGCTGAATTCAATTATCATTTATATCGAACGATTTTCGAACACGATAATGCTTTCATGACAGTGGACAGGAAAATTTATGGCTATATCAAACTATTAAGAAATAGAAAACGGCAGGAAGTGGAAGATGGAAGCTGCGATGAAAAAATCCGTAAACAGGGGGTGGGTGCTCGAGCCTGCGATGAAAAAATCCGTAAACGGGGGGTGGGTGCTCGAGCCAACGTTTCGACAAGTGGACTTGTCTTCTTCAAGGCTGGAACTGATTTCCTTAGCTATCGTGTGTATATGCTTCGTGCCCTCTCCAAAAGAGGGGAGAAGGGGTGGGGGGGGAGAGGCCACCGCGACGACCTGGTGAGTCATAAGGAACGCGGAAAAAAAAAGGGGGCGGGGGAAACGGGGGCGGGGGGGGGGGGGGGGGACGGGAGGGTATGCGTTTCACTGAATGATTGTCAATGAAAGCACGTGGCATTTTAACAATAGTAGGTTCGAAATTCCTAGAAGAAGGGATTAACTCTCATTCGTTTTCGTCGTGTATGTACCATACCGAATAGATTCAAGAGCCCCCTTAGAAACGTTAATTCCTGCTGGCTGGAGTGTATTGAACTTGTGAATAAGGTATGACTCTGTATATTTTCTGTCTCTTGGGGACCGGAAGTTTGACTGAAATATGTAAAGTTTGAGATCTTCGAAGTTGTGACCTGCTACATTCAAATGCTGTGCCACTGCTTTGGGTAACTTCGTTGTGTCCGTGCGATGCCTGTTTAATCTAACATTAACAGGTTGTCCCGTTTCGCCAATGTACCGTTTTTGACAATATGAACATTCGATCATGTAGATAACGTTTGAACTAGTATTAAGAAATAGACGGAGCACTTCATACAATGAACATCAGGCAGCTTCAAACGGCCCAAGAAATGGGCTTTGCCTCAAAGTAAGTTGGCTTTTTTTCGCGGAAGGGGACCTTCTCACATGCATTTCAGAGAGTTAGCGTTGTTATCACGAGGGCGCCATGAAGAGCGAGCATTAACTACCGTTTGATTTCGCGTGTCTTTTCCCATGGCTGCTCGTCGTCGCGCCCGTCAGTCCGTCGTGTGGGGTAGCCGTCCTTTTCTCCGTTCTCTTTGTTAGTGCAATAGCTGCCGTAAAACAGAAGAACATGGCCGTTCTCCAAAATGTATTTCAACGTAGAGAAGGGTCATGCCACGCCAAAAGTATCAGCCATTTTGGCGACCATCTCCAATGTACTCGAACAAAATTGTGCTGATTTCTTGCATTGAAAACGGTGAATTGCTGAGAAATTTCGGAGAGAAAAGAATTTTTGGTGACGTGGGAACCTTACGAATTTTGCAGAATATCGTCCGAGTGTTGTATATAAGAAAAACATATTCTGAGAAGATCGTTCTTGTTTCAGTACCAAAATGGGCTTAGAAATTGAGCAAATGCGTTTCTCTCATGCGTTCTAGGCTCAATAATATTACTCCAATTTATCATTCATACACGCCTCCAGAAAACTTCTGAAATTTTTCAATGTTTGCCTTTTTTCCCTTGCAATATTTTGCTTTTGGATGAATGTCTCAGTAATGAATACTTACTCTATAGAAGGTATATTTTCCGACCTCTTATGTTTCCAGATTTTACGAGAGAAAATTACAAATTTGAGAAGATCATTGGCCTGTCATTGGTGCACATTCAGACGCAATTTGCACCATGTGCTCCTCCAAACGAAAATCAGCTTTATGCCTCAGTTGAAAGGAAATAAATAGTTCTTATATGACAAGTTTTATCGTTAGAATTCTTGTTTAGAAGAAGAAAATAATTTTTGATGTTCCCCATTGACGGCAATGGGGAACTTTAAGAAGAAAGCTGCCGTATGACTAATGCAAAGACTGCAGTCAATGCGGTACTTCAAAAATTATTTTCTTCTTTGAAACAAAAATTGTAATAATGAAACATGCCATAAAAGAAGGAACGTTTTTTTTTTCTATCGATTGAGGTATAAAGCTGATTTTTAATTGGAGGACCACGTGGTGTTAACTGCGTCTGCATGTGGACCAAAAGGATGATTTTTTCATATTTGTTGGTTTTTTTTCTCGCGAAATTGAGAAACATAAGTGGTCTAAAAATATTTTTATCGCTAAATATACATTCTTTAGAATATGTATTCCTTACTCAGATATTCATAAAAAAAATGCCAGGCCTGCGCGGAAAGTGCAGAACAGCCACAGCGAAAGCTGGAAGAGCGGTATTTCTATTTTGGCAAATATTCTGGAGGAGCGTATGACTGTAAAATCACAGTAATATTGTTGAGCCTCGAATACTCTAGACAAACGCATTTGCTTAATGTCTAAGCCAAATTTGGTATTGAAACAAGAAACGATACTCTCACAATATTTTTTGGGACAAACAACACTCAGACGATATTGTGCAAAATTGGGAAGTCTCCCACGTCACCAAATGTCTTTTTCTCTCTGAAGTATTCCAGCAAGTCGAGTCCACTTGTCGAAACGTCAGCTGGAGCCCCCTGTTTACGACTTTTTTCAAGACGCTCATTTCGCTTTCTTTCAGTTGTTCCTGTTCTACTGACTCACTAATCTCTAAATGATTCATTAACACGTGTGATGGCATGATGTCATATTGTCACTAACGGCAAACACTCATGCTGATAGTCTCAAGACTACATTCGCAGAGAGCCAAGTATGACCTTTTGAAATCGATACATAGGAATACTTCATTCTGAAGCATGTTAAAGTCGTTGATGTTCAGCATTTCTTTGTGAGTACTGCAATGATATACATGACGTGTATAGCATGGCATGAATGGCATGCGTGAGAAGGTATGATTATATCATTATACTCATTTCCTTATCTGCGATATTTCAACATGCAGGACATAAGTAACACGGTATACATCCATGACATGCATCGTGTCTACTCGCGTAAATCTAACATTAGTAGGCCGACTGTTGGCTGGTGTTGTGTTATGGTGCCACGTGCTGCCTTACTTTTCACTAAAGATTTACCTGATGCTGGCTACGGTCGGCTAACTTCGGGTAATGCTTAGTAATGTTGACTTGAGATGACTTTACACTGCCTTTTATGCGCACGTCAAATTCTGTCCTCCATTTAGCTCACTTGTGCTTCCCATCGCGAATTCTGACTGACGGCGTCCTGTAAGCTATTCTTGACGCGTCACTGGGCATGCGAAATGTCCGTTAAGTCCATGTCAAGCACACATATTCTCGAATCACACAAAGACTTCGATTCCCCTCGTAAGGTTTGCTGTCGACATAATGCGAATAACCGGTCTTTTACTGAATTGCTCCCATAACATGGATTCCCACTACAGTGCATGAGATGTGTCGGCATTACTTATGCATCTGTGAAATTGAGACGTGTATTTTTTTCCTAGAAACATTTAACAGCGAGCCATCTGCGCCCTAACCGAAATTTGCCTTGACTGACTTCATCTGCGTGTTTTTAAAACTTGATTAGATTTGCCTGGTACATCATGTACACTGCTCGTGGGTAAATTGATGCGACTGATTCCTTAGTCGGCAGTCTAACCTATGAAAATTTTTCATCAGCATCATCAGATAATGTGTTGGGTTCTGCCCTATAAACTCCTTCGCTATGGCGGAAGGGAATCTAATTGCGACCTGACTCGATGCTATACATTCGCAGTACATAGCGACGTACTGCAGTAGAATGGAAAGTTGGGCTGTAGTTGGAATACTTGCAGGATGATTGATGCAGCGCTAAAACACGAAGACGTAGAACAGAAAGTACAGGGCGAGCGCTGTCTCGCAAATGATTTATTTAAAAAAACATACAGGACGGCAAGCTAAGCATGGCTGACAGGCGCATGAGTAAGAAACTCAAACATGTCATTTAGCATAAAAGTTTTGCATATCTGTGTGGTACGTCTTATATTAGGTGAGATGTTCTCTTTCAATATTTATGCGCACTTGTAATGTTAAATGACAAGTTTCACTTTCTTACGTATGCGCATGTATGCTATGCCTCGCTTTGTTTTTCCTGCATGTTTTTTTCCACCACGGCGGAGTAGTGGTTACGGTGCTCGGCTGCTGACCCAAGGTCGCGGCTTCGACCTCGGCTGCGGTGGTCGCATTTCGATGGAGTCAAAATGGTAGAGGCCCGTGTATGTGCGATGTCAGCGCACGGTAATTAACACCAGGTGGCAGAAATTTCCGGAGCCCTCCACTACGGCGTCTCTCATAATCACTCGATGGTTCTGGAACGTAAAACCCCAGATATTATTAGGTTTTTTTTTTTTCGAGATATATCTTCAAGTTGCGGTACGGCACTCGTCCTGTGCTCTCTGTTCTACGTCTTGTGGTCTAACGCTGCAACAATCATACATAGAAACGTATTCTATAAGAGTTAGAAAAAGGGCTATGCAGTCTATTTTCTATTTACAGACTACAAGCAAGGAAACCAGCCCGGATACGACGCCTACGGCACTGCTTATCAACAGACATACAACCCTGCTTACCAACAGAGTAACTACGACGCTTACTCGACTGCAAATCAGTCTACCGCTGGTCAGTATATTCGCACATTTTGCTATCTACCTTCCCGTCATTCATGGCGATAGCTAAATGTCACAAAAAGTAGAGAACTTCGTTTCGCATATATACATATTCCCTTATACACACACGTATATTTAATAACCTTTTCTTGCATCCTTCCAATCAGTGGCTTTCAGCCCAGCCGCCGGTCCTGATGATGTATGTGTCGCACGCGTCAACACGTTTTATTAGTTATGCTCGTGCAAAACTAAGCAGCCTCGTTGAAAGTTGTTTCGTTTGCACTTCTTGACGAGGATATCAAGTCTTCCGTACAATAGTCACATGCTCTTGTTTCGTCTGTTAGCTCCAGCAACAAGGTTTCGCATTTAACGCTATCTTAGCAGTCGTGTAACGTGAGCAACTACGGCCAAGTAACTCTCTCTAGTACTGTACATCATACATCTCCCCCATACGCTTCCTTGGGCAATGAATGACATGATTTTGCGCCTGCGCAAGTCCGCGCTAAGCTTTTACAGAAACGCTTCCACGTTGGATTTCCACATTAACGCGTGAGTTATAAATGCAGGTGGCTGATTTTCTCATCGTTGAACATCGACGAACTTGGGCGTACGCACTGCAAATAACAGAAGAAACACCGCTACCTTTGTACGCAAAATGCGCTGATCTTATGTACGCCTCTTGTACTTTCACCTGCTGCCACGTGTAGTGCACGTTGGAAATTTTTCTAGGTAGCCGGATATGCACATTCATTTTATTTTATTTCATTTAATTTCTACTTCACTAAGTAGAGGGCATGAGAAGAGAAAACGCTGGAGAGCTTGTATCGGCTTCCAGCCTGTTACAGTTCAGAACCAAGCAGTCACTGCACAAACTTTCTTTGCTGATAACAAAATGAAAACATGAATTATGCGCGCATACAGTCTTCAAGCGATGCAAAATTAAGCCCTCATGGTACGTCAATTCTTGTTTCATTTTTTTATTTCATTCAGGAAGCCAGTCGCAACTGATCACGGTGTCTGGTAAGTATAGATGAAGAGCTGCTGCTATCTATTAGTTTCAACGTACCGAAATTATGTGTGTAGTTCAAACGAAAGTTTTAACATGCCACCTTTCGTTTCAGCTGCCCCTAAGTAAGTATGCTTCACGTGAATGCCATTTTTCTTCCAGTAGCTTCGTTATTCATCATGTTAATATGCTAATTTAACACTGGCTGAAGATCGTTTCACAGCAGACACAAGAAAACAGGATGGTAGTCCTTTTTCGTAGCTATGTAGGGTCGAATAAATGACAACGAGTTATTATTTGGCGCATTAGTGTCACGGTTTTGTGAGTTATTCACTCTAGTGTTTCAAAAGACTGTTATCTGACAAACTCGGCATTTCGAGATGTTACACTGATCTTATACAATAATACGTTTTATACGTTCGATGCCCTTCTAACGTTTGGATGCCCGTTGGACGACCAACAGACTTGCAGTTCCAGCACCGACTCCAGCATTTGTGACGTTGAAGCTCAGGCTACAGAATTTGCGTTGCTATATTTTCCCTGTATGCCTCACGCTTCTGGCGAAACTAGACTCGCACTCGAAAAAACGGCTATTCGCATATTTATTCGAGACAGAAAATTTCGGCCTACCGGTGTGTTGGAAAGGTCATATGCGAAACCGGGTCGCTAATGGCTGAAAGGTTATCGATTAAAAGTTTTGTGAATTTCAACCTCCACTCATTCTCGGAATCTTTCATGGATAACATTCTGCTTTCGTTTTTGTGAGCATCTGTATTTGCCGCATGTGTTAGATCATTGGGACTACGATGTTTATTATTTGAAAACAATATCTATCAATACCATGAATGACACTGATTGTTGTAAATCGAATGATGACAGGGCACCCTTCGTAAGCAATATAAATACTCTTAAGTCTTGTTGGGAGATCTGCTACGCCAAAACAGTAGATATATGTAGACATGCTATTCCACATTGTCAAGGAGCACATAGACGTCTGAGGATCAATAACTATAAAGGAAGATTCATGGATATACAAAGTCTATATACGTAACAGAACAGAATAGTGAGTGTTGACCACATCATTATGGCTAAGGCATCCATCATGTCTCTTGCGCGCGTCAGTTCCACGAAGGACATTATCAATCAACAGCAAGTCAATCGAGCACGATAACTTGTGGTTCGTAAAGCTTTTTTTTTTTTTTTGGCAACAGTGGCTAGTTCGTAGTTGGAAACGGCCTACATAACGCGTCTTTCACGAAGTGTCCAAAATCCCCAAAAATAAAGGGAATGAGACATTTTACAGCGTAAGCTGTTTAAGATCACAACGAGGGCCGCTTTTCGTGCCGTAGTTGTCCGCCGCCGCCGCCGCCGGTGTCCGTAACCACTATCTCGCGAAATAATATTAAAAGCTAAATAAGAAAAAAATATCTGGGATGGAACGAGGTTCAAACCTGGGCCCTCTGCGTGGGAGCCCAGTATTCTACCTCAGTGTTCTGCCGGTGCTTGAAACTGCTTTGCAAAATTACCCTATACTGGGTTCATATAGGAAAGGAACCACATTACCATATGTAATTTAGTGTGGTAGAAGAGTAAAATAACAACAAGGCGTCACACAACGCGAATTCTGTAACCAGGCGTCACATAACGCAAATTGCGCAACGAGTGGGTTGATGAATGCTTCAACCCATTACAAAGGGCTCTGCCATAATTCTTCATCGTCATCAGCCACAGTATGAACAAAGTGCATATAATGCCTCACAGGTGTTTAGCGGGTGCCACGGTTCTCCTCAGAATGACGAAAAATTGCACAGTGGCTGCTTCCCTACTTCACAAAAATTATGATTTATATCGTAGTGGGTTCCTCGCAAGTGCACTTCTATTGGTTGCCAAGGAAGCCCACAAGTCTCCCATGATCCATTTCCTCAGGGTCTCAAAAAAGTTAGATCCCTCTCTCTCTCTCTCATGCTCACATTAACATATGTTATAAAGCGTGGTGGGAGAGTTAAGGCGTGGTGGGCGTCACACAAAGCCAATTACGTAACTAGTGGGTCGTGTAAAGCTGCCAATTCTTTCCAAAGGGCTCAGCCATAATTTTTCATCGTCATATACGTCGCGTCAACAGAGTACACATAATGCATTAGCAGATGTGTAGCTGGTACCTCGCTTCTCCGCAGAATGATGAATAATGGCGTAGTAGGTGCTTCCTAACTGAACAAAAACTGTGATTTATGGCGTAGTGGGTACCTTGCTAGTGTACTTGTATTAGTAGCCCCAAGAGAGTTTACAACGTGCTCTAGAAACGCCGCACTTCCAGCTTTCGCTGTGACTGTGCTGCACTTTCAGCGCAGGCCCATCAGTTTTTGCGATGCTTTCACCATTACTTCTGTAGCCGCAGGGCATCTTAAGATGGCTAAAAACATCATTAGGGACAGTAATTAGGAAGTTAAAATATAAACCTTTTAAATAAGGTAAGTTAGGCGGTTATGTCAAATGGGAGAATTGAAGTCCTTCGTGCGAAGAACTCATTGCAGCGTTGAGATTGAGTAAAAGCGGCCTCTAGTAATAATTGCGAAAATTCTACCAGATTTAGCGGCGAAACCGAAACCGAAACGCGAGAAAGCACAACTGTCATATTCTTTTCAGACGTGCAGAATGAGTGAGCGTCGTTATCTCAAACATCAACCGGCCTTATTTGTGTGGGTGAGCGGGCTGCGCTTGCAATTATGGTATGCATGGCGCACAAACGTAACGAACGCGGAAGGAATATATACGCCTCTGTAATCATTGTCTTAAATCAGTGACGTCATTCTAGTGTTGTGCGAGTTGCGCTCATCGGTACTTCGGTTTCGGCTTTGAATTCGGTTGAATTACATTACGCCACAATAATTACTAGACGCCGCTTTTTCTATATCTCAACGCTGCGAGGGGTTCTCCGCATGAATTGCAAATTGTCCCACTTGAAATAAACGCCTAACTCCACTAATTTAAAGTTAATTAGTTTTACTTTCCTAATTACTGTCCCCAATGACGCTATTTACCCATCTCAAGATGCCTACCGCTCCAGAAAGAGCAATTGTGAGGACAGCAAGCAAATATCGCACGTCTTTGATTTTTGAGGGTTTCGGACACATTTTCTCAAATAACCTGCATAGTAAAAAGTCCATAATTTTGATAATGACAATGATCGCGTTGTGACGAACATTTTTCAATTACTTTAAATTTCACTATATATTTTAATTGAAGTTACTGCGCCATGTTAACTGTTACTGCGCCAAGTTAACTGTCGAAGTAAAAAAGCGAGTTAGGAAGACGTCTCTGCGAAACATAAAAATATGTGAACGAGTGTTTCATCAAAGCAGGCGGGCTTCCGTCAAACTCTTAGCGTGAACACAGCACTAGATCAACGATATCACGTTGTTTAGAACACTTATACAGCCGAGCAGGTGAGATGCAACAGGATGACGGTGCGTTTCCTTGGCTTCGTCACTTTTGCGACAAAACGCCTTGTGCAAGAAGTCATAGTATTATCACGGGGTTAACTAAGCTCCATGAGCGGAATGCGCATCTGTCAATCGTTTCAGGTGACAGCGCGCTTCAATGCGCGTACGTTTGTTATTTATTAAATGTATATGTCATTATGGCTTCAGAAACAGCAAATTCTCGACGATAACAAACGCTCGAGGAATTGAGAATTAAAAAAAAAATAAACGTAACCACTGCTTCTACAGTCATAGTATTGACTAACTTTGTATAATTATTCAGTTTAATATTTATTTGCTACCGTCAACCCCTTTCATGGTGTCATTTCAGGGAGAGTAATGTATGTTATATTGATGTGCATAAAGAATAACATTCTAAGTAAAATACAAATCCATTTACACTTTTCTAATCAAATTAGAAATACAACGGCCAAAGAAGAGTCATATTACAGTGAAAGTCAACAATGAAGTGCTCATGCCAAATTTCAACGTACGCCATTACAAAATATTAAGATCTAATGCATTTTCAATGTCGGCAGAGCCATCGTTGCTTACAAATGCTTCAGGAAAATTGTATGAAATATCACGGGAGTTAATTAAGCTAACCCGTCCTGCTTTCTCTCTCGATATGCCTGTTCGACCCTTCGCATGAGGATGAGAAGCAGAGCATCGTGTGGCTGTTTGGCCGCCGCAGTGGGTGCTCAGCTGCCAGCTACAGCCGATTCCTGTTAGAACATTTACTGGTGACATTAATCATGAGCGTTGCCGTTTCTCTCATTCCAGAAGCCACTTCTTCGAAGTGTAACTGCACAAAAGTCGCTATTTCTTCGTCGTGCTTACGTTTCTCATCGTTGGAATCGTGTTCGTGGCTACGAGAGGTAAGCAGCACTCTTGTGTCCTACTGTAAAACGCGATTTAGACGGCGGGCCTGTCTCTAGAGCAGCATTACCAAAACAATGAAATGTTTAGTGAGGACTCCATTCTCATCAACTCTATATTTTCACGCAAGCCAAAGGAAACAATGTAACTTGTAACCCGATCTAAAGCTGTTCGTGACATCTCTAACGTCTCTGCATGCAGACAGTGATCTTAAATTGATCGTATACTTCTCAAAGGACAGTATACCATAGAAAGCGGAAAAATTAAAATCAAGATGAAGCGAAGGGACGCAGCCATGCGCTGACTTGCCACTAACATTTGCGATGGTATTCCATTTCTTGTGAAAAGCAGCCCCGGAAACTTTGTTGGTTTCGGTACCTTCAGATACTTGAAACCACTCCTTCGTAGCGCATTGCTTCCAGTACTGCTTTCTACTACTACTAAGACGAATGCCTTTTCGTAGACTATGAAAGCTATGCGTATATTAAATAGATTGTTGTATTCCGCCGATTTCACAATCGTCTGATTGATCACGTGACTGTGATTCCCTATTAAGTACTGTTTTCCGACGCAAACTTGCTGAGTAGTTCCGAGAAGTATTTTTATTGCGATAGCAATTATATGGACAGTCTCGGCTGGATTTTGCCGTCGCCGTCGCCGCCGTCATGCACCGTATATGTATATATATACCTAAAACACCCAAAGAAAAATAATTCAGAAAAATGCTTCCGAAGCGCGGAATCGAACCAGGGACCTCTTGCTCCGCAGCGAGTGGCGCTATCCACTACGCCACGAAACGCAGATCCTCCATGTAGCTAACGGCGAGCGTTATATACGCACCCGTTACCGCTGGACGGACTCAGAGATGGCTGCACTTATAAGAGTTCCTTCATTACCAGCGAGATGGCGTTAGGAGCGCGACGGGCGCATTTAAAAGTCGTCGGCGAGCTCGCTCGCTTCTTCTTATATTTGCGCAGGGAGAACCTTGCCCTTCCGCTGTCTGCTCGCGCGGTTTTCTCGTGCTGAGGGGAAGAGGGATGTTTCACGCTTTCACCGTGGTGTCCGCGCTCATGTTACGGAGCGTACGAAAGCCACTCGCGCCCAAGGGACGCCGCTAAACGAACAAACAGAAGATGAGCGCGAACTATCAAGTGTCACAGCCCGACACTTGAAGCACGCTAGTTTCCTTTGCTGCTTGGGCCGCCTTTGCAACAGGAGCGCTGTTCAAACTGAGAGTATCCGTTGGCGAGCCTCACTTCGTATAGCATTAATTTCTTGCTATCGCATTCATTGCTTCGCCCTTGCTGCGAAACTGTGACTTTTTAACACGAAAGTGTTTTATGCCGGGGTCCACCAAGACTTCAGTGACGTATTTCCGTCACGGAAATGACGTAGGAAAAATTTACACGATCAGATGTCAAAGAAAAAAAGTTCCGCCAACGGGCATCGAACCCACGACCGCTCGGTCGGCAGCAACAGATGCCGGGCACGCTATCCACTGCGCCACGGCCACAGACTCTAAAAGCTTTACAAACGTGCCTTTTATATTTACCACTCTCCCGGTCGGCGGGTGGTATTTGCTCTCTGGGAGCGTTAAAGCAAAGCAATTCGTCATTATTGTGGCCTGCGCGATTAGCACCTGCAACGCGTTACACGTCCGTCCCATTTGCCGCGTTTTCAATAGAAGTTCAATTTTGTCAATGCCTTAACACACCGCGAGGCGACGATCTTAGACCAGCCGTCGTAAAAGCGCTGGCCTCGGTCATAGCACCTCACAGTACATCACGCTAATGCAAAAAAAAAAAAGCTCTGCGACGCGTGCCTGTCTCACCTGGCTGTAACACCGCTTCACCGCGGACGCGCTCGCCCAGAGAAAAATTGCGGCTGGGTAACCGGGGCGGCAGGACGCGCTTTGCGTTTCCCTCTAGTCCGGCCGTGGTGTCCAACCACATTTTAACATGCCGCGGAATGGCGATCAAGTTCAGCGTCCAATATGCGACGCTCTTCTGGCTATCACAGCTCGTTCTCTGATGACGCTTTCACCGTTAGCTACTACAGCTACCCAAAATGTTTGTTTAATCATTTAACTTAAACGTTAGTCGTCGGAATGGAGATGTAGCACCAATCATCAAAGTGGGTGCATCCACGTTAAACGGTGCTAAAATAATAATAATAATAATATCTGGGGTTTAACGTTCCAAATCCACGATGTGATTATGAGGGACGCCGTAATGGAGTGCTCCAGAAATTTCGACCACCTGAGGTTCTTTAACTTGCACCTAACGCTAAGTACACGGTAAACGGTGTTATAGCTGCCAGACATTGTGCAAACTCTCTTATATCGTTTCAGTTACTTCTGTAAGCATTCAGTTACTTCTATCAGGTCACGCTTTACTTTCGTGTTATTCCGATTCCTATGAAGGAGGGATCAACCATCTTTTTATTATGCCGCTTGAAACCGCCCTCATGAATATTTCGTATATAGCTTAAAGTGACCTAATGTTTCTATCAATGTTTAATTGTATTGACTCACCATGCTTGTGTATGAATATATTTCTGACCTTTTCTCTGCTCATTGGTTCGTTTGAGGCCTTAAGTGCGCTGCGAGCAGATTTGCGCAAGTTGCCCTGAATTTTTTGTCAGTTCTATTGTAAACTCGTCATATCTGGTCTTTTGTCTGCGAAGGGTTTCTCGTGCGCCTTTCTAGTCTCATCACTGGTTAAACTTGGCCTTTCCGTGGCTACATCGATTTCGCTTGAGGCTGGATAGCTTTTGTGCGAACTCTATGGTTCCGAATACAACTATTCGACCAACTTAACCACGTCATTAAAATCGCTAATAACGCGATCCGGCTCATATTTTACGCGGCCACCCTTTTTTTTTTTTTACTGCTGCGTTTATTTAACTAGCGCCCTTGTTCTATATGTAACTCAGTTTGTTAATGCTGACTAGCTTTGGTCGCTGAACAAATTCGATTCATTTCTGGGGGCAATGGCTGCACGTTAGAGCGTATCCTTGAGTTTGAGGTGGCATTTCCTATCTAAATGAAAGACCGCCTTTGCTATGAATTCATCGACGCTGAAAATGCCTCAGTATATTTGCGGAAGGCCTCCAATGTCTTTGCAAATTGGAAACGTTCCGCTCTTTTCTCTCATCTTAGGGAGTCCCTAGTAGAAGAGGACGTGCCAGCATTCAATACTGCTCATCTATCACAAGTCCAGCTAGCATCACTAACATCAGGAATATCCCTGTTAATACATCCACTTTTTGAGTTACTCTTGTCCGCCGCGGTGGAGCAGTAGTTATGTTATGGGGCTCCGCCGCTGACCCGAAGCGCACAGGTTCGATCCCGGCCGCAGCGGTCGCATTTCGATGGAGGCGAAATGCTAGAGGCCCGTGTACTGTGAGGTGTCAGTGCTTGTTAAAGAATACCAGGCGCTTAAAATTTCCGGAGCCCTCCACTATGCCGTCTCTCATAATTATTTCGTGGTTTTGGGACGTAAACCCACAGATATTATTATTATTATTATTATTATTATTATTATTATTATTATTATTATTATTATTATTATTATTATTATTATTATTATTATTTTTATTATTCGAGTTATTCTTGCGTAGCTTCCTTTGACAAGGCCCAAGGGCCCTGTCGACAAATACAAAGCGCCGAGTCGAGTGGTTTACATGCAGTGGTGTGAGGAAGCATCCGTGTTGCAACCCTGCACTTGAGTATCAGTAATGTTATGGCGCGCATCTGATGCGGAACGTAGCGACAGCGCTTTTGAAAATGTGGATTTTGTTTCCCTCGCCGCGTGCGCCTCGCCTTTACGCCTTGTCTCTGCTTGTACCTCTTTAATTAGACGTTCAACAGAACACCGACGGGGACGATGAAGAAGATCTGGGAGGAAGCGGTGGAAGTGGAGGAGGAGGAGGAGGCAGTCGTGGTGGAGGAGGAGGAGCTCCCCCGACACCTCCCATCCCCGTCGTTAGAATGGGAAATATGACAGCCATGCCTATAATCGAAGTAATAACGAATCCCCACCAATTGAGCACGACTGCCACTACACAGCTACCAAGTGCGTCTCCGACGCCACCACCGGTCGTCACAAGAGGTAAGTTCATATAAATGAACCCAGTTCAAAAAATAAGGCAGCTTCGCAATAGAGGTGCCTAGCCGGAGGGAAGTGCGGAGCTAGGCGGCCTGGCATATTTTTTATTTCTCTCTTTCTGTTTTTGTTTTTTTCTCGCTATTTATCTCTTTCTTTCATGTTCGAGATCTGTCTTTTTCTTTAATTATTTTTATTTCCTTCTTTTTCTCTATATTTATTTCCCTTTATAGCTCCCTCCATCTTTAATTTCCTTCCCTTTCTTTCTCTCTGTCTCTACTTCTGGCTTCCTTTTTGTTTCATTCTCTCTCTTTGTTTCTTTCTGCCCTGCTCTCTTTTTCCTATCTCTTTTCTGTGCCTCTTCTAGGTCTTTCCCTCTCTGTCTATTTCTTTGTCTGGCTTTCTATCTTTTACTGTCTTTCATGCCTTTCTTTCTCTCTACTTCTATCTTTCTTTATATCTTTTTCTGTCTTTCGCTCTCTCTACTCCTTCTCTCGCCCATCAGAGTTGTTGCATCCTACGCCGGACAAAATCGGCGCACATGTTCTGGGAGAGAAGCAGAAGATTTAGAAGAGGAGGAGGAGAAAAGAGAGGAGGAAGAGACCGCGTGCCGATTCATGATGATGGTTTTCTCTCGGCTCTGCACGGCATAACGAAAAGCTTGACAGCTCCGCTCTAAAATTCAACCGAATAAGACTCTAGAAAGACATGACGTCTTGTAGTATTTTGGGGCATGACATGTTGCTGCAACCCTGTCGTCTGTCGCGAGGCTCTGCTGAGAATTTGTTCTGTCAAGAGGTTTCTGTAATAGTACGTCACATTTTTCGCGTTAATTCAGGGACATTTGTATTCGGACGACAACTTTTTCGGCGGTACCATAAACATTTTTGTAATGCTTCAGCCCTCTTTTGTAACGTCACACACGCGGCAAAATGTCCATTTGTTGTCATGACAGGCGATGTCGGTTGCGCATTTTTGGGACGTTAAACGCCAAAAATATTATGTCCGCGGCACATTAGGAATTTGTAGTAAATACACTGGGATATCTTGTTGCAACAACAGCAATTTCTGTTGTCGTAACTTTAAATTCTGTTGTCATTTTCAACTGGGAATAAATTTCAGGGGATAATTTTCAGGAAATAACAGCTCTCTATGAGGCCCGCTGTTCGTTTGGACCATTTGAAGTGGTTTAACGTGCAACTCAGGTGAATCCCTGGCATTTCGCCCATTAACAAAACGTTGCCAACGTGGCCAACATTAACCTGCCGACTAAAGGTCGTTAGAGTGATGGCGAAAGCACCTTCCTACCACTACCATGAATGCAAACAACGAAACCACCGTGAAAACTGCAAAAACAGTGGTCGAAGCCGCTGTTACGTTAACTGCCACTAGCAAAGATACGACTACAACTATAATCACGATTTTTTTCGTTACCGCGTTTCATACATCCCGCATATATTAGGTAATACCGCCAAGTAACGTTAATCAGATAAGTGCATTGGAAACTAACATTTTGCTTACACCAGCTTTATATTTTTGCTATTCTTATTATCTTGTTTGTTATTCTTCTTATCTTGCTATTCTTGTGTTAGCGTGCGTATGTTGTTAAGCTATCTATACCTAGTAATGACTCCTGTTGAAACAGTATTCTCAGATTTCTTTTTCACCTTCGTTTGTTGCTGATGTGGACTGATAAGCAGCTGATGCGCCTCTCAACTGCGACTCGCTGAGCTTCTCAAAGGTGGAGGTTTTCTTCAGGGGTCCTATGCCTGACATCCTCAGAGTGGGCAATGTTCTAGAATGCGCTGATAGCGGTATTACATAAGTCTGGGACACACAAGGAGCGAAGTTATTGCTGGACGGAAGTAGTACTATCGCACTCAGTATGAGCTACACCACGCAAGCGCGTGGCCGAGCGCTCTGCAAGGTTGTTCAGTGACGCCGATCACGGCAGATTTTCGAGTTATCGGGAGAAAGTTTGGCTGCTCTTGCGAGCGCGCATCGCCCCCACTTGCTTGCTTTCACCCTCGAAGCTGTCATTTTGGAAGCTCAGTTCACCAACAGGGAAAAACGAGGGCGAGGATGAAGGCAAGTGGAGGCGATGCGCGCTTCCAGGGACAGCCAAACTCTCTCCCGATAATTCGAAAATATGCCATAACCGGCGCCACTGTACAACATTGCGCAGCACTCGGCCACGCCCTCGCGTGATGTAGCTCATTTTGAGCGCGATATTACATGTGTGAATACATATTATCACACTTATGACGAGAACCTTGTGTTGTTCTGCGCGTTGGGCTGGTTAGGCCAAGAAGCGGCTCAGTGCGAACTTCTTTGTCCTCTTCTACCGGTTGGTGCTCACAAAACCATGCGGCAATATATATGAGTCCAACGAAGAAAACAAGATGATAATAATTAAGTACCTTACAATATATTGGCAGCTAGTAGGGCATAAGAAAAGCAACTTAAAAATAAAGCTGCGAATAACAAGCTAGTGCCGGGTCTTCCAAAACTAACCGCGTCTGCGATGGAGGTAACCTATCTGCTGTGGCCTTAGAAGTACGTCGTATAAAAGGTGTCGGTAGGGATGATGCATGGAACGGTGCCATTCCAACACTGTTGACACGTTTCATATCCGAAGAGGCGCGGTATAACTGGGCTATTCATCAACTTATAAAAAAATTGCATCCAAGCTTAGACTGGCGAACATCGGTGTCTTTGAATACCGTGTGTACGAAGTAAGCACTGTAGCTTAAAGCTGTGCACTTGCGACACAGTCTTATCCATCTATATGAAGGTTTTGTGAAACCGGTATGCAAGAGTAAACAGGCACAACAAACGTTTAGGATACGCCATTTCAAGCAATGACCTTCTTCGCGGTAAGTCGTTATTTTTTATTCGTTGAAAACGAACAGCATTGCATGCTCTAGCATGTCTTTGTTGTCCCACCGGCTGGCGAAGTTCGAGGAGCTCGCAAAAGTGAGCAGCTTATTATTTAGGCCTCGCCATCAAGCGAAAATAAATCGCAAGGAGATGAGCGTTGTACCACCCCTGAATGGTTTATTTCGCTTTGAGTATATTGCGTTACCGCGTCTAGTATCGCGGCGGCTTGAATCGGTGCGTCACAAATACCCTCTGCTTCCCGGAGAACAGGGGGAAAGTGATCCCGTGCACTAGTTCAAATAATTATAGATTCTTACACTCTTAGACAAAAAATTTTGTTCTAGGGGGCAGCTTCGATTACGCAACATTACAGAAATGGCTCGGCAACCATGTTAATTTACCTTCCGAGACATCTCTCACCTTGGCCTCTCCTGCTTTAAAGGGACACTAAAGAGTAACAATGAATCGGTCTAGATCGATAAATTGTGCTCTGAGAACTCCAATGTCGTTAATTTCGCTATCATAGGTTTATTAATAGAGGAGAGAATCAAGTTCAAAGTCTCATTTTTAAATTTTGCGCCGAAATTTCCCGCGTGATGTCACGGATTTCAAAAAGTATTTATCGTATTTTGGCGCCATTGGCTCAACAAAATTACCCCAAACTTGGTATGTTAAGTCTATGGCCCCTTCAGAGGACAATGTACTTCAACTTTGGCGATTAGGAACTACGTAGTCCCTAGTAGGCGCCGTTAAAACATGTGACGTCACGGCGAATGGTGTGGAAATTTCAACGTGGCGTCGCCACCCACATTTTGCTTTTGCGCGTTTTCTCGCTTAGTAAGCGTGTTCTCGCAGCAAGCGCGGTGTTTTTGGTATTGGGAAAGAGTAGTTTACTAATATTAAAAAACAGTTGTTTTGCTCTTTAGTGTCCCTTTAAACAACGTATCAATTTTCTTGCCTCGCAATACAGCATCAATTCGCAATTCGCAATGCAGTTTAGTGTGTGTACATCAATTTGGCGCTGGGAATGCTTTTGTAACGTCCCCTAACAGGCGATGTTTACGGTTCTAGGAAAATATTGGTCACCACGGGAAGTGACAACGCAGACAGGTATATAATAGTAAATGTATTGTTTTGTATCTTCAGACTAGTTGTTAATTACATTGCGCCTTATTTTGGGACTGCAATTTTTTGTCGCCATTGTGACTTGACTCGAGATAAGGAAAACGGGCGGGGAAAGGAAATCGTTCACAGCTTGGTAAGGCAAAGCAGTGAATTTGAAATGAAAATGCATTGAATGTCTTGAGGATATCGTGACTGCAAGTTGCTTATTTGTTTTTAAAGCAGCAGAAAGAGGCTTCGTCTTGTAAACATTTGCTTCTTTTTTTGTCTTTTTTTGCATCTAGGCAGCCGGCCGACGCAGACAACTGTGACTGTTCCTGTTCCTGTCCCTCCCGGGCCAGTGATAGGTAAATTGGCACTCTCACTAACCACATTCCTAACGTTTCGCTAACTGCCGGGCAAAAGAAGGGCTGTCCCAGTGGCCAAGTATCCCTGCCTTGTCTACAATATTACACGTAAGGCCTGAGCATTGTCTAATTTATTCAGCCGACAGAATCATACACAGTACGGTTGTAGAACATAGCAGGTGAGTCATAGAAGTATACACGTGGCATTAAATTTGAACGTAGCAGTTGAAATGGAAGTGGGGGAAACGTCGATGACATTATGTATATAAGTATTTTTTACGATTATTTCATGGAAAGGAACACTTTAGTGGAGAAATTGATTGTTACAACATCAGGGGTACACCAACGCCGTAATAGTAGCAGGACTAATTCAGTGAAAAAAATATTCATGATCCCTTGCCCTATTGGGAAAATGGGGGCGTGCAAAACTTGTCGTGTCTGTGCCTGGCGTACAACTTTTCTTTCTTCCTTTCTTTCCTTCTTTCTTTCTTTCCTTCTTCCTATCATTTAATTTGGAAGTTTGCACATGTCCGTGTCTGTTTCCTCCTTTGTGTAAGAAAAGTTTTCGCTCAAGAAGTAGTAGAGTACGGTCATCAATTCATATCCAGGCAACAGTCAAAAGTACCACAAAGAGTGGTACCGCAGCGCCCTTGCTCCGAGCGAGCGCAGCTGCGACGCCTCCGTGGAGCGGATGGCGCGCCATGACGTGACGCCTGCTCAAGGTCATTGCGACGCGATTAATCGCCTTAGGAGGCATGGCGTAGTATGCTCTAAGACTGCCCGTACCAAACATTCCTACGAATAGATCATGGGCTGATACAATGAGGGAAAATGCGCAGAAGCTGTCTTCTCAGAGTACACTTGCCAAAGCTGGCTGCCTGACCTAAAGCTATGCAGTGGGAAGAAATGCAGGAGAAACGCTTGACTTGGACGGCTGCAGTATACTTGAGATTCCAGAAAACAGTCGACATTAAAGGCAGCCGCTCCTAATTGTCCACTGCCGCATCATCATAGACGCAAGTTTCTCTCGGTATTCTGAGACTTTCATACTTCTTTAACGCAAACTATATTATGGATTACCAACTTTTCCAAGCGTGCGCATTCTAACACGCTTTCAGAATTTTTGCGCCACTGTAGTCATTGTATCTCAATCGGGTAATTGAAGAGATTTAGCCGTGTAATACGATCCAATGAAACGTGGACATCGATTATGGGTAACCTTTCTGCCCTACTAAGCTGCGTCCCCGTAGGGCAGTGTAAGGGGGACTCATTACGCTTAGAAGGGGATTCGTCACAGACGACAAAACTGAACTAAGGTGAGCCTTTTTGCTGCTTGGTACCACGTGTTGCCATTACAACACTGCGAGAAGCGATTCTTCTCGAGGCATCGACCTAGAACGTTTCATTTTCTTTACTGAATCTTTTAATTTGTAAGTAACTGGTATGTTTATCTCTACTTCATGAGTATGCATGCAGACATAATATAACTTATCGCTTACTTTGCTTCGAGTATAGGATTCTTTCTATTTCCGATTTGCCGACCTCCTGCAAGGACGCTTCCTGGCGCTACAGGTACTTGTACAAAGAAGAAATAAAACTAATGAAAAACGTAACCTTTGAGACGTGGCGTACGTGTGCAAGGATACTTGGTGCCTGAGTATGTTTAGTCTATGCGCTTTCGTTCGACCATGCAGCCGTAGCTTTGCTCGTAGTACGGAATCAGTAAACCGTAGCGCTCCTCCTGTGACCTGCTATTCCGTGTTGGCTTAGTGCTTTCTGGCTAAGATGGCAGTGTGCGAAGCTCTGCACTGTTTTAGCGCGATAGCGTTAGAGAGCTTGTTTCGCAGAAATGCCGCTGTCGGTGTCGGCGTCGCTACCAACGCTTGTGAGCGCAAAATGGTCCGTGGCCTAACAATCGAGAAAGATGCAAATAAAATAAACCATAAAAATCGTCGGTCCCATTGAGGATCGAACCCGGGCCGTCAGCGTGGCAAGCAGGTGTCCTACCACAAGGCCACAACGTTACTTGCAACTGCTTCGGGAAAATACAGTACATCAATGCCATGTGGTGGATGGAGTCTCCTAAACGCATTTTGTTCGGCAGGTGTCATGACGAAAATGAGCCCATTCGGCGATTTGTAGGCGCATTGGCGAGGTCATCAAACTACGTTTTTTGCGTGACGCTATGCTTCGAAAAAAAAGTCGGGATAGTGCAGCCACCGCTGCTAAAAAGACATACGAACTTTCAAAGAGCTCCTAAAATGGACAACTATGTCCATCTAGCGGAAAACATATCAAGCCAACGCCTCCTTTTATGGCCTCCGAGATGGCGGGCGCGCGACGTCCCCGCCATCTCGGAGGCCATGCTCCTTTCTAGAGGAGGCATTGATCAAGCAAACAGCAAACGTTAGATAATGTGCTGCCATCTGTGAGGCATTGTGAGAAACATGTCTCGACTCTAGAACAGGAAAGTGCTTTAGATCGAAAACCTGTACCAGTGCCGGTGCCATTACTATAGATACATAGCGCGCGCGAGTGTGTGTGTCTGTGTGCGTGTGTGTGTAACAACACACATTAATAAGTATGCACTTAGTGGTTGAAGTGCACACTAGGGGGCCTGATTTCGCTATCGCGTTCAACTTTTAAAGGCGAAGCTTACGGGTCCCCCAATTTTCTTTCCTACTGCCCAGATAATTCTATTGGCGAAGGGAATAAAGTCAGCGACGCTTAGCCAGTATTCCTCCACCGCCTACTCAAGTAAGTAAAAATGACGTCCGCGTCTGCAGAGACCAATCCGTTTGTGCAAGTTCGACCAGGAACGATGAAAGGTGTGGGCTGCGCCGAAATACACCTCTTCGCTTTAAAGCGTCGAGGTAGTTATAATCGTTCCATCTAGTTTTCTGCTGCAAGTAATGTGCAGTCCTGCCTGATTTGATGTGTTTTGGTGAATGAGTGGTTCTTCTCGACAGTGGCCCAGCCCATGCCTTCCTCTCCGTACATCTGTACTGTGAGCGAGCCGGTGCGTCAGCAATCAGGGCTACCTGCCATCTGACGGTTTGTGTGACTACCTGTTCTTCGACTCCCTGTACAAGACCTTCAGTAGCAGATTTATCCACGGCGTCAGGATGATGGAGGCCGGTGCCCAATATTTTGTCTCTCGAGCGACCCGTTACAGCAAGACCAAGTTCGGCTTATCCTTTTCACCCGAGTGAGTCAATTCCTACGAACTACTTCAACGTATTTAAATGTGCTTAAAATAGCCAAGGTTCAAGCGAACCAAAAAGCTCAAACATTTTCATACACGGCGCGATTCATGGCGCACCAAGTTCTATCTATCTATCTATCTATCTATCTATCTATCTATCTATCTATCTATCTATCTATCTATCTATCTATCTATCTATCTATCTATCTATCTATCTATCTATCTATCTATCTGTCTGTCTGTCTGTCTGTCTATCTATCTATCTATCTATCTATCTATCTATCTATCTATCTATCTATCTATCTATCTATCTATCTATCTATCTATCTATCTATCTATCTATCTATCTATCTTCATGCGTCTTGGCACTGTCGTGGTAGTTTTGTTTACCTCGCATATAGACCTCATATCCTGGTTTTGGGACGTTAAACCCCAGATATTATTATTATATCACATATAGACAAATATTTGCATGACAAGCCATGATGGTATTACCAACTGAAATGACCGATCATGACATGAATAGCTATTCAGCTCGTGTGAATGACGCATATGTTATGTATCCTTTGAACACGCAGTGTCGCTGTAGCCAACGTTTCGACAAGCGCTCATATCTTTACAGCGAAAGCTGTATGAGATCACAACAGCGAAATTTTACAGCGAATTTTACAGCAAAAGCTGTTATGAGATCACAACAAGAGCCGTTTTTGGCGCCGTTATTGTCCGCCGCCGCCGCCGCCCCCGGTGTCCGTAACCTCTATCGCGCGAAATAGGAAAGAAACTAAATAAGAAAAAATATCCAGGATGGAACGAGGTTCTAACCTGGGCCGTATGCATGGTATCCCAGTATTCTACCTGAGAGCCATTCCGGTGCTTGAAACTGCTTTGAAAAAGACTCTATACAGGCTTCATGTCCGGAAGGAACCACATTAGCATATGTAATGTAGCTTGATAGAAGAGTAAACTAACAACCAGGCGTCACACAACGCGATTTCTCTAACCAGGCGTCACGTTATTGCGCAACAAGTGGGTTACTCAATGCTTCCAACCCATTACAAAGCGCTCTGCCAGAATTACTTATCGTCATCAGCCACAGCATCAACAAAGTACACATAATGCCATAAAGGTCTTTAGCGGGTACCCCGGTTCCCTGCAGAATGACGAAAAATTGCATAGTGGCTGCTCCCCTACTTCACAAAAATTATGATGATTTATAACGTAGTGGGTTCCCCGCAAGTGTACTTTTATTGGTTGCCAGGGAAGCCCACAAGGCTCCCATGATCCATTTCCTCAAAGTCTCAATGAAGTTAATTCCCTCTCTCACTCTCTTTCTCACGTTAACGTATGTTATAAAGCATAATGAAAAAAGTTGAATGTCGACCGGCCTTCACACAATGTGAAATAGGTCACTGGTGGGTCGTTTAAGGCTTCGAACCGATTATAAAGGACTCAGCCATAATTCTTCATCGTCATCAACCGTCGCATCAACAAAGTGCATATGATGCCTTATAAATGGTACCTCGCATCTCCGCAGAATGACGAATATTGTGGTGGGTGCTTCACAACTTCACAAAAATTATGATTTCTGGCGTAGTGGGTACGTTGCTAGTGTACTTGTACTAGTAGCCACAAGAGAGTTCACAACGGGCTCTATAGAATTGCCGCCCTTTCAGCTTTCGCTGTGACTGTGCTGCGCTTTCCGCACATGTCTGGCGTTGGTTCATCGCTTCAAGTTTTCATGTACTCCTGAACTTCTACCCTATGCTATATACGTGATTATGTCGAAAGTGACGAAACGTCATTGTTATTCAAAGGTGGTCGTTTGAGTGCGTTGGTGTGTGGTGGAATGTGTATGCGTTCACGTAAATATATAGTAAACAAGAGCTAAATTTTATTACCTTAAAGTTAGAAAACGCTCGACGTATCGTAGCACGAATGGCACTTATGACGCAACAATTACTTCGAGAAGCTGTCGTGGTCTTTTCAGTAACATGGTATATACCTGAAGGTACTACATGCATGACAAAAATGAGGTAATGAATCATGTGAATTGATATAGATTATATAACGTCATAAATTGCATGAAAAGATGTCATCACATTGATTACATTAACTGAGACAGGTCAATGTGCAAAACAGTAATAATAATATCTGGGGTTTAACGTCCCAAAACCACGGTATGATTATGAGAGACGCCGTAGTCGAGGTCTCCGGAAATTTCAAGCACCTGGGGTTCCTTATCGTGCACCTAAATCTAAGTATACACGGGCCTCAAATATTTTCGCCTCCATCGAAACTACAGCCGCCGCGGCCGGAATTCGATCCCGATACCTTCGGGTCAGCAGTCGATCGCCGTAACCGCTCGACCACCGTCGCGCGGCAATGAGCAAAACAAAACATTGATATTACATGGCATGCGTGTCATGAGAAGCACCGTACTTATGCGTATAAAACTATAACTGGTTAGCCAGCCTCCAGCCAGGGCTGCGCGATGGTGTCTAGAGATTTGTCGAACTGTTGAGTAGCATTGTTTAATCTTGGTTATCTACTAATTAGTGTAAGCTCATTTTGACTAGCTCCTGCTAATATTGGCTACCTGTGCTTACTTTTGGTGGGTTTTCCATATCGCATGCAAATTTTAGCAAGCGGTAGCTATTAGTGGCTTCTTCTATATACATACCTTTTGTAATTAATTTAATTCCTCGACAAAATCATTTCTGACTCTTAATAATTACTGTTGATGACGGACGGCTAATATTGACTAGTGCTGCCTTCCGCTACGGAACAGAGAATTGGCCTCCACCGGTCTGACGCACAAAGCTGCGAAACTACTGCCTACCGATAGCTAACACTCAAATTGTGCTGGCTTGCATTTTGTAATGCTGGCTATTCCTTGCTGATATGGTCTTTTAGACTAATGCACGCTATCTTTAGCTTGCATTGACTCATTGTGGCTAGGCTTGTTGTCTTGTGCTTGCTAGTGTTGACGAACTGCTTTTTAGAAATCGATAATGTTGGTGTTCCGTTAGTGTTCGTTAGCGTGGGTTCAATTCGGCTAGCACTGTCTGATGTGCAACTACCGACGCTTTTACTCTCGGTGGTACTTCAGCCGGACGAGCTGGTCTTCTTCTGTGAGGGAGTCACAGCTATTCGACGTGCTGGAACTCGAAGCGTCGGCTGCGGCTGCACGTTCTGCGGCAGCAGCTTCAATTCGTTATCGCGCCCATTCGCGCCTCTGTGGGCGCGGGCGCTCCTTCAATTGCCACTCTTCTTCCTTCAATTGTCTCCTTTAGGACTCGCTATGCGACTGGCCTGTTCCATAGCGAGTCCAAAGGGCAACTGCTGGTTACAGCACTGGCACGATCTCTACGCCACGAGACAAAGGGGTGCCACGATTAGTGAGAAGTGCCACCGCCGAGTATCGCGACACTTGTGAACGAGCTATCGACGATGGTGAGGGAACGAGAGGTGAAAATTGTCTTTTGACGCATCCGTTTGTCCGTGGACATGATTCGCGGGAACCTGGCCATATATAGTACCGCTGTAAAAGGAAAGAGTTAAACGAATAAGAAATGATCAGCGCATGCCTGTTGTGCCTGCTTGCTATCAATTCGTCTCGCGCGATTCTCGCGCCATTGGGACGGTAAACAACGTTAGAACATATAGTTGCCAAGGTATTCATGTAAGTCCTCATGTACTCCAGTCAATTCAATGGTCGTCGCAGCTGCACAAAATCTACGGAGATCATTTTTCAGACTGATGATATCGCGAAGTTTATGTCGCGGTAGACTTATTTGCATGTTGGACTTAAGGTCACGTGCGTGAAAATCTCTGCGTACGGCCTTGCGTTTGTGAGACCTACTGCGACAGGTACAAAGAATCCGCTCCTATACATCAATGTCTTTTGCGCGATAATATTCCGATGCAAGCCACAAAAAGCGAATTCCTTTTTTTTTCATTTTCTAATGCACTATAATGCTTGCGTGTCGCTCACGTTGTAATGCAATTTTTATGTAATGAATACATTCGTTACTATCAGCTCATTTCTCTGATAGAAAACTGTCACGGTCGTGTATGCACTTGCCTAACCCGACTCGAGCGCGAAGGCCATCTTCCACTTCTTTTTCTTCTCAGCCGATTATTGACGCCCTCCTCCAGAGAGCTTTCTGCTACCCAACGTGGTTTTGCATGGCCCCCTATATCGGGGGCATTGGAAGCATCGTATACATCTCGTGGTTTTGCAGTGCCTCCGGGATCGGTCCAGCTTTCGCCAATAGGCATCTGTCATGCGATGAGGTCCTCGTGCGACATCATGTTAGGCGAAGTAATGGGGACGTTATTGTGATGGCATAAATTCTGTCGGCCTGTGGCGTCAGTGATATCATCAAAAGGTGACCTAATCAGGTGATATGGATTATTTGCACCACTCGTGTTCACCCCAAGGACGCCAGTGCCGTCGGTCATTTTTCGCGTTTGATGAGTCATCTAAGGTTCTCGTCATTAAAGACTGTTAAAATTCTGCATAAATAGAAGTGGTTGACAGTGAAAGGCACCTCCGCCTAGCGTGTGAGCATTCTCCAAAAGCAGTCGCGCACCGCGGGAAAAACGAGTGGCGCCGATTTTCTGCCCCGAATATTTCGCGCTGTTACGTGTACGTGCGCATCCTGTGTTTGCCTACTGATCTCTGTTTCTAAACTTTCCCGCAGGTATAGCCTCCTCACGGACTACAAGGAGCGTGGATTTTTCAACACTCTCGACGAGGTTTGGAGCCAACGAGTCTCCCACTTTGGCTTCCTGGACCTTTACAGGGAGCTCACGCGGCCCGACATTGTTTTACAAGCCTTCGAAATGCTAAAGGTGATACTGGTGCAGTCGATTTTCCCATTTCACCTGCCAAATTCGCATGGACCTGGATTCCCGCGTTCAGTTAGAGGTCGTACACACAAGCGACTACCATTGGTATCGCGACTATGTTAGTCGCAAAACGACTGGTCGCAAATGGCGTAAGTGGCCGTACCATTGGTCGTATAGAGCAACTACTTTGGCTCAGTCACTCGCTATTGAAATTTTTAATTGTGCTACTGCTGTTGAAAACCTTTGAAACAATCACATGCACCGGAACAGGACGTCAGCTTACTTCACGGGGCTACGGCAGCGCGAGCCGCGGTGCGAGCAGAGCCGGCGTGATTTATATAAGGGATGGGTAGGTCGCATTCAATGGTGCGAACATCGGTTGCCCATAAAGTTGCCTTTTCGACTCCATTCGCAAATGGTCGCGCGACCGGTGCAGTCGCAAGTGCGGATGATATTTGAAATCTTGCAAAGCGACGCAGCTGGCCACAACTAATGCATGCCAATACTCGTCAGAGTTTCCGCGAGGCCCCTTAAACTCGGCTCTTAATTCCGGCACTCCATCTACTGAAGCAAAGGTTTTGTTCTACATCAAAAGGGCCCTGCAACACTTTTCCAAGTAATCATCGAATGCATTCATTAAAAGTGTTTATTGCGTCACGAATGAACTGCCGCAATTTTTTTACAATCCGTCAAGTACGACCGGAGTTAGAGATTTGCCGCACGCTTCATGCGCTTTCTCTCTCATTTCCTAAAAGCGAGCACGCTGAAAGATACGCAGAGAGGGATATGGCACGTGGGAGATTCGTCCCTTCGTCAGCGCGCGTCGTACTTTCTTTAAACGCGAGGCTCATTTTCGCTGTGGTCGCGAGCGCGAGCGCGGACACGTGGCGGCATCTTGCTGCAGCCCCAGTAACTACGCAGACCACGATGCTCAAGTAAGCCAATGGCCGTGGACTTTGGGTTTATGGCTCGGTTATTTTGGGTTAACGGCATCATTTGCCGAGAGAAGAGGGAACGATTGTTACCTGACTTAAAGAATTAATTGTGAATTCCAGGCCGCGTGCTGCGCTATAATGGAACCTCGACCACCATTCGGCAGCGTTTTCTGACCATGCTGAAAAACGTGCTGTAGGGCCTCTTTATTGCTGTCGTCGGTGGAATGAGGAATTGATGGGGAAAAGACGACATAGTTTATCGTAGCAATGTACAGAGAGTTCACTCCTGGTGTGACGACAGAGTGCGCTCTAAGGTGAAGAAGGGACTGTGCCCTGAGTGCGACACCGCCAGAACTGGCTCTACTAGGCCTGATGTTGAGCCGCAGTGCATAGAGGTAGCCACAATCTTAAGAAATTGGCAGCTTGAAGTCCGTGTCCACCTCTCGGCTCCCAAACAAACCTGGCCAACTCTGCACCACTAGCACCGACACACAAGGTTACACTAAGGAACACGCTAAGCGTTTTTGGCGTTGTTCGGTTGGGGTAGTCTGTGCTATTCTTTTCAGCTGTGGAAAGTCATGTCGGCCAAACGGGCATGTGCTTTATTGATTGAAAGTGGGAGCCCTCCAAGAAATTATACGGGTTGGATGGTGCGCATATTAGTGCTCAGTGCAACTGCGTGGAAAACGATATTTACGCCCGTCGGCATACTTAGCAGCAGTTCCTACAAAACTGCTCGTTAGCACTTCGAATCTCCCTTCCTTAAACAGAAAGGTACCAGGTATGTGACCGACCCCCCGTCACGCCATACAATAAAGACGCACTTTATTGAGACATGCATACAGCCGCAAAGTTAAACCGTCGAAGATAAAACGGCATGTTTTGTTTCTTTTTAATTCTTATTTTTCGTATCGATTTTTCGTTTCAATAAACTTGAACTTAGTTGTTCGTAAACGCTTGTGTTGTTCTATTCTTGCTCTTCGTCCAGCTTTGACGCCGTTTTCATCGTCGCATTGTTACGTCATATAGCACATGTCATTATAGCACCTGCCATTATAGCACATGCGCCGCACAAGGGATACTCCTTGTGCTGCGTGAGTGCCACAAAGGCACAGCGCCGCATCTGTCGTTTTCAAAATGATTCTCTCTGCGTCTGTTGTTTGAGCGGATTTACTAGCTCAGCAGCCCTAGATTGTAACAGGGTGTCACATGTGAGCGCTCTGGTGTTTCCTAATACTATCTACCACGAAGAGTTGCAGTAGACGAATTTTCAAGCTCTTCGCGCATCAGTTTTTGCGTGCGTATGTTCTTCAAATAATTTATTCTTGTTAGTTTGCGCCCATGTTTTTCCGGTCTTGTTCCATCGCTCAGTGCTGCTCCGTATTAACAGTAATACTAGCTGAGTACTAATTAAATCTGCGGCAGTTTGCCCCGTACCATCTCCTCCTCACCCTTCGTATTCATCATCCTTCATTTCCCAGCCTTTGTTCCGCTGGCATTCTCTTTTCCCCATGCCAATATATTATTTTGGCAATATTATTGTTCTCCGTATTATTGTAAGTTGGCCCATATAAGGTAGGCAAATTTTGCGATGTTACATCCCCATAAGGATGTCGCAAGACATTGCTGTATCGCATCTTGCATTGTGAAGGGTGAGCAGATATTTTCACCGCAGCCCTTGTTCTGTTCCTCGATTTCAGGAGCTGTACAAACACCTGGAACCGAACTTCTCAGCCAAGAGACCTTCCTACTACGTTGTTGGCATGGCACCTGACAGTAAAGCTAACGACCAAATTATCAATTTCATGCAGTGAGTCTCACGGAATGGGAATCGCATTGCTTAGCGGCGCAAACTAGATGCTTTATGGGGGAGGCAATAATCTATGACAGTCACTCGCAGTGTATTGGACAGTTTTTAGAAATAAACCTTTGCAGAAGCCTGCAAAATGGACGAATGCGTACGAAAGAAAAAGTTCGACATCCACGCGGTTTTATCGTCAGCAAAAAAACCTTTGTTCCGAAACATTCGCATGGATTTGCCGCGTACCTTTGTGCAAGAAACTGGTGGATCGAAGACACAACGGCAATAAGAAAAGCACACACTCTGCTAGACTATTCACTTGACGAGGCCAGTGGAAGGCGTCGTTGTTTCAAAGGCTATATATTTCAATGTTGACGGAATAATTATTTGATCAGTGGTGTATGTAAGCAAGGATGTTAAGAAAACCAAGAATCTCACTGACCACAGCCAGTATAGAATTCGTAGAACAGTAGTTTTCGCAGCTGTCGATGAAAGTAGGATAAGTAAAAAAAACTTCCAAGAATTATTTAAAAAACAAGGGACCCGGATCTTAATTTGTAACGCGTAATGTATTACGTGAATCTAAGGAAGTATCTAGGTGATAACTGATGGCCACGATCGAACGGACCACTAATAAATATTAAGAGCGGCAGCAGCATACGTGTGTAGGCCATAATCCCCTCCACTTCGTTTATTTTTCGCTACTTGAACAGGCCACCTTTTCCGTATAAAAGGCAATTATGCTCATTCTGCTGCAATACTGCAATACAAGACGAGTCAGGGCGTAACCAGAATGTTTTAGATGCGAAGCAGCTTTTGCTCGGGGCTATGTCCGTCCTTCCCTCACGCGTCCACTCCCCACTGCGTATGTGTCAAATCTCCCCCCTCTCCTCGCGTTAGCGCGAGAAGGTAGGGTGAAGGAGGTGGCGTGAGCGCTGCCTCCGCTTTGTTTCTCCCCTCCCATTTCTCTCTCTCCGCCACCGCTGTGCGCTCGTATATAATGCGGCGTGCGCTCGCTCCCGTTGCACTCTCCTTCGCAACGGTGCTATGGACGTTCGCGAAGCTGAACGTAAACGGCAACGCCGGCAAGCGAATCTCGAAGCTGCGAGGCAACGCGAAGCCGAAGCGCAACGGAAACATCGAGCTCCGGGAGCGGGGGGGGGGGGGTGACATTTGCGGTACAGAACATATACAAAACTCCACACACCCACACACAGATGAAACACACGGAAGCATACAACTGCAACAACAATGGAAACACAAGTGAACACCCAGCGCTGCTTAGCATCCCCACATGCTTCGCTTTAGTGGGTGATCGTATAATTTTCTTTGGAAGGGGGGGGGGGGCGTGTACAACTAAACTTTATGCGTGTTTGTGCGTTCGTTTATACGTGGGCGTGCATATATATTCATACAATACCGAAGAACTTCGGGCGGCTAACTCGCCCCCACCCCCGCCCCCCGGCAATGCCAGTGCGATGATTTTCACCGTAAATCAAAACACATCATCGAAAACGGACAAGCTTTTTCTGACTCAATTTTAAGTAAACAGTTTAAAACAATTAATATTCCTACTACTTCTATTTACAAATTGATGACGCAATGCCTGGCCTCAACACAATAATTATATCACTTTCGGGAAATGCGCAGTGTCATAGCGGTCGCGCTTTACTGTTGCTCCGTTTGACTTTGTAAGGACGCATAGTATTATGCTTTCAACTACGCCCGAGAATATTGCCCCGTAGCTAAGAACGATGCAGGGCTTTTCAGCAATAAGGTTTACTGGAGCGAACTTGTGCTCCGCAAGAGACTTCAATAAGATGCAAGCGGCGAAGAAGCAGCCGACAAAGCGATGTGCACAGGCGAACGTCGGCAGAATAAGTATGCCGTGGCGTTTTTCCTTCGAGCATTTGTACCTCGGCGTTAATACTTCCACAACCACCGAATTACGCCGATAACAGTGGTCTACAGGCGACGTTGCAAAATACTCCCCCTATCAAATCAAAGAGCCACTGCGACACACACAAGAGAAAAAAGGTGACATTCACTTTTCTTGAAACATAGACAGGGAGATTGGGTGGGGCCAGACGCTGGCAGCAAAAAAACACCTAGGAGTACAAACGATAAGGCATATTTCGGGGCAACAGCCGTGCGAGCGCTTAACTTGAGGCATGTGCCAGCCTAATAATTATATCTAAGTATCTCTAATATTAGTACCTGCGAAAATTCCAGCGAGCGCATTACTGTGAATATTAAGATTAGATTTGATAAACAACAATCAATCGCTCATTTTGATTCCTGTTAATGGAATTCGCACTTCTGAGACACAGCAACACTGATTATAGGCGGGCAAGTTGATAAACACTAAGCGTGAAAAAGAGCGCCAAGACGAGACAACAAAAACAAGCACACATGCACAGCACTGACGACTGAATTTATGATCGCTTAACAAGCAATAAGCAAGAACACTTGTGTGACGTTACGGAAACAGCAAAGCGAAACGTCCCCACTACAAGTTCTGTCATTAGCACACTCGCACTCAGCGCCCGAAAACACTGCTTTTTTTACTTTCTTTTTCCCCTTTCATATTTCTCTTTTTTTTCTTATCTTCCTGATTTTCGCGTTGGCTGTTTCTGTGACGTCACATGTGTTCATTTTTATTACTTGTCAAACGATATTAAATTCAGTTGATCTTGTAGCAACCTGAGCAGGGCAGTTCGTAGTCAGCGGGAATAAATTCAGTTGTTAGCGCTTTGTATGTGTGTTTTTCTTTTCGTTTTCCCGTATTTTCGCGCTGCTTTTCGCCTTCATTTCTGAGACACCGCTTGGAGGGATAAGCTGCAGCAATAGTCAGATGGGAATTTTCAAACATGTATGTAAATTAAAAAGCTGAACTTTACTTAACACCGGAGTTCTTTGATAATTCTGCATTGATCATATTTTAATTCTGATCATAACTTGGAGATTGACGATGTACACGAACGGCAAAACATCTACGCACAGGCTGTAGCAGCCAACCGTTTGTATATATAAGTAGCGGGTACTGATCGACTGCGTCGCAAGGCGTATGGACCATATATGGTGTCCGCATAAGTAGTCAGCTTTTATACTACTCGCCATAGGGCTCATGTTGTGCTAATTGCTGGCCGTTGTCTACTGGAAAAACAATCTGTAAAGAAATCAGCAGTAGTGATGGTACTCTAACCTGTAACGCAGATAGCTGGACAACAACCAAATTGTTGGGTTCAAGTCATAGGTGATGAAACAACAGAAATCAAATAACCGAAACACAAGTAGATACACAGTCAGCGTTTCTGGTTACGTGCACCACGACGTATTGCGCAGGCTCATAGCATATAAACACTTAATGTATGTAGTCCTTCATGTATATACGGGTAACCACGGATTTTAGCAGAAAACCTGGCATCTCCTTTTGTTTGTGTGCGTTTATATTCCCTATGTTTTACCGTTAAGTAGAATTCAATCGCTTTATTTAAAATTGTGGTTCTTTTTCAGGAAAGTGTTCACTCCGTCGATGTTCATCGCCGTTGCGCACATATCCTACCCGCTGAGGCTTTTCAGTGACTGCCTCATCTTTCCAGTGGCCATGGAGACTCTGCCTGAACTTGTCCGTGAGAGACCCCACTACTATGGACACAGCGTAGTAAGTATTCGCTCACACTACGAACTGTTATACACCTTTTCAAATTCTCACGCCAGGGGGGCGCCATATTGAAATGCGCGCCGCCTAACGTGCAAGATTGGCGAAATCGCCATCTTGGGCTGCGCGTACTCGAACCGGCGTGCTATCCATCGGTGTGAGATGTCTGCTAAAGCCTGTGTTTGCTGATCGTTCGTTTCTTTGGACTGTTTTGTTTGATATCGTCGCTGCCACTGACCGATTCGTCGCTGTCTGAACCGTTCAGCGGCGCGCATTCGCGCTTGCAACACAAGAATGAGCTCCGCGTCTGCGAACGGCAGTGCTTCGTCGTCGGTACCAGTAGCAACAAGGTAGTAGAAGGTCGATCACGGCGTGAAGTGTTAATAATCGGTAACTAGAATGTTCTTGCAGCTGTCTACCGATTTCCTTTATTGGCGTACTAAACGTCTACGGATCATTCATCAGTTTCAACCTCCGCGCATACTCGTTCGCGGCGCGTAAGTTTGTCAGCTGTAAACTGTAAACACCGCACAATCCTTCTTTTTCACAGATACCTTGACCTACATTCACCCCAACGACGTCGAAGACTAGGTCGAGGACACGTGTGAGTGGCCAATAATACGGCGAGTGAACATTGTTAATATATCGTTGAGGCGAATGTGTGGGGTCTTTGCCAGGTATGCAACTACGAGGCACTGGAGTCGCACAACTACGCGCAGTATGGCTGGGTGGGTCAGTCACTGGAGCACAATGTGAAGGAAAAAGTCGTGCTGGTGAAGGGGAATGTGACACCGTCGCAAGCCGTGAACAGTAGGCCCCATCGCGCGTGGGTTGCCGCGAGGCCCTCCGGTGAAGTACGGCGCGCGCAGGCTGCACATGCGTAACCGGACAAGGCGGAGTTTGCAACCGTGTCGGCCGCTGTATTATGGACGATATGAAGTACGAATTCGTAACATTCTTACGAGTTACTAGGTGAGTCATCAGTGGCTTGCGTACCCTCCTATCCAGGGTGCTGCACATGGAACGTTGTTCTCGTCGGTTTTCTTGCCGCCAACGAAATACCGGGAAGAGAGGCGTGACGATGGCGACACGCGGAAGTTCTTCCGATTTACTGAAGCCACCCACTGCTGCCGCAATTCAGGCGACGAAGGAAAACGATGCAACGCGAACATGCCACACTTGCACTCATCGCGTGGCGTACTGTGCTGTGGACACACGATTGCACTTAAAATAATGCTCTTCTGCTGCTTGTTCGTTCACTCGTACACGACACAGTGATGGCCAGATGACTTGCTATGCGAATGCAGTAAATTTTCTGCCATGGTAGTCACTTCATATTGGAGACGGGCGCGGAACACAGTCACACAAACGCGTACCAAAGCAACACAAACACGGCAGTGGCGCAGCCCAAAGCAGGATGGCACCCCTGCAGCTGACTGGTTCGAGGCTGTTCCTGTGAAAAGGTCTATACAGACGTACTTTAGGAGAAACGGAGTCATCATACGCCCACAGCTTGACAGAGTAGCATACGGAAAAGGTGCATTCTAGTTTCGAAGGCAAACTTCCCAGTTAAAATAGGCTGGGTTTTACCTACATGAAGGCTGGATTTAACCTACAAAAGAAGGAGCTAGCCATTGCTGCCTAGGAGGGAGGTAAGTCCTCAGCGCAAAAAAAAAAAAAAGTTCCCTCGCTGAAAGGTCGAATTTGCACCTCTTAGGTTATGCCATATGGCGAGTATAACAACAATCTGCTCAACGATGCGCTTCGCAGTAAATGACCTTTTCTGGTACTTCACGGTCGCACATGCTGGATGTGTATGAGTGTGCATGGGCTGTGCCCTTAAAGGGGCCCTGCCACACTTTTCCATGTAATCATTGATTCACCTCATTATAGGAGTTGGTCAGCTCACGAATTCGCTGAGGCAAAAGTTTTTAGAATGCCTTAAGTACGTACGAAGTTACAGGAATTTGTAGCACTCTATCCCCTTTCGTCCAAGCGAGCGCGCAGAAGCCACACGGGGAGGGGGCCAAGAGCCACTTCTGTACGTCAGCGCACGTCATCACTTTAAGCACTTTCATTGCTTGTTTTCTCTGAACGTGCGCGCGGCCAACGTATAAAAGATGCGCGCGGATCACTTGCACGTCGCGGCACACTGCGGCGGCCGCGGACATCGTTCAAACGAGCCAATGGCCGTGTCTTTTGGGTATACGACGCAGTTGCTTTTGGCTATATCGCATCATTCGTCGATTGAAAAGCGAGCGATTTTCAGCTGACTTTCAAATTTGATTGTAAATTCATTGCCGCGTGCTGTACTACAATGCTTGGCTAACGTGATCGCGTAAACCTCAACTACCGATCGACAGCACTTTCTGACCATGATCAAAAAGTGTTTCAGGGCCCATTCAGGACGGCGCCGCATAGCCGTGATGCCTCGCATGTCTCCTACGTGCATATGGTCGCCTAACTATTACGGTGAAGTAACTAGATGCTTTAATAAAGGCGAGCAGTTACTATCGGCGTCAGCGGTGGTGGCGCCAACGTGAGTGATAAAATATAAAATCATTAAATGCTCTCACGTAACGACGGCACTATGGTGTCACATGGCATGGTCACATGATGACGTCATCACATGAAATCGTCGCATCATCAAAGTGGACTGACACCGGAGCAGCGGGCAGAAAGCTTCCACTGCCTGCGATCGCGGAGGTGTCGCAAAACCATGTTGGGAGCAGAAAGCTTTCGGGAAGGGGGGAGGGGGAGCGGTGTCAAACACTGTGTACATTTCCTTTCACATATTTGCGTCATATTTCGACAACGTGCAATAAAGTTACCCTGTTCTCGCATTCGCGGTTATTGCTGCGAACGATATTGCTCCTAGTCAGTGTTCATTGATGACGACGGTTGTTTCACGAGCGTTTTACAATTTTACACGCACTCCGATTACGCGGAAATGCGCCAACCAATCGCAAGGCTTCACTCTGTCTTTCGCGCATGTTCACAGAACGAAAGCTTGGCACTGCTTCATGAAGTGGACAAGGCGGGCCTCTCGATGCCTCTTGGAATCTCGTTTAGTCTTAAAGGAGTGTACTACACCCCCAGGTTCGCTGATCCTTCTGCACCGAATACCGACGAGTTTCAGTTGTTTAAGCCGTGCAGGGGTCACCGGGAGCCGTTCTACGAGGACCCGAAAGTGGTGAGGAAACCTTCACTTCTCTATAATAAATTTTAATAAATCACAAAACACCATTTACAGCGAAAATATACTTTTGACATTCATTGCGTCAATGTAGAATCTAATGTTGCTATTGCTTTTCGGAACTACTGTTTCTTGCTCTTGTATTTTGGAAGCAAGCACTGGTGAAGTGCTCAGTGTAGGCTGGACGAAAGAAGGGGAATCGATAAAGAGCTCATTTTCTTTGTTATACGCAATCTATCGCATTCCCAGGGTTTGGGAACATCTGTACATGGAGCGGTTTCTCGTCGGCAGCAACGCTGTCCTGCCATAACTGAATGGGAAATAGGCAAAAAAAAATTGTGTCTGACGAAAAAAGCTACTTACCAAAAACGACTGCCGGTTATATGCAGCAGAGATCCACCGGTACATTTTGGTAAAGTTGCAGTATCGCACTACAAAGCGTGTGCCTTCGCAGGACAATTGAACACCGCCCATTAGAAACACATGGAACCTCATTATAAAATATTAGACACTCTGGGAATCCACGCGGTTTGTAGTGTTCCACTGTAACTTTACCAGAATGTTCCAATCTGTCTCTGCTGCATACAACGGGGAGTCGTTTTTGGTAACTAGCATTTTTCGTCAGATGTGTTTTTTTTTTTTGCCTATTTCCCTTTCAGTTACGGCAGGCCACCGCTGTCACCGACGAGAGATGGCGTTACGTGCTCATATCCCCAAATCCTGGTCATGAAAACAAAATGCAATGAAGAAAGCGAAGGTATAGGTGACAGTAATTGTACTCTTCAACTAGTAGTTGTGATATAAAAGCAATGAAATTGGAGTGGACAAAAAGAAACTTGCATCCGGTGGGTGCCGAACTTACAGCTGTCGGATAACGCATCCGATGCCCTTCCAATTGGGCGGCGCTGTCTGATACTTGCACAGAAATAACCAATCAAGTCAGCGGGAGTATGAGAACCGGCGTAGCCCAATTGGTTGAGCATCGGACATGTCGTGTGAAGGTTCGGTCGCCAATGGCGGCAAGGTGTCTTTTCGTCAGCTTTGTTTTTCCTCGCATTATTATCATAATTACTGAAAAGACAGCAGGTAATGTCCCTCTCTATGCTTCGTTTTCTTGTGCTTTCATTAACACGTAACAGAAAACCTCACTTCCTTGTCTGCAAGAAATAAGGAACCCGGAAGGTGAAGTGCGTGGCTGACCGCCATACGTGTTCCTAAATTGAATATCACGGTATTTTTAAAACGGCGGTACTTGCAGCCTGAAATTTTTAATATCTATTGCACTCCTTCCTTCTCAGCCAGGGTTTATAGTAAAAAAAAAATTAGCATCTATGAAGCCTCGTCTCTTTACTCGGGCCACTTCACTCCATATCTGCGGTTTATTCGATGCAAACAAGAACCGTGGAGCTCAAGCCACGCCGTATGCTAATTTCATGCACGCGTTAGTTATTAGTATAATGTCTTCACGCCAGATTCCAAAGATTGCGTAATAGAAGCACTCTGCTATCCATCTATACATCGCATCTAATTTGTGAGTCTGTTATGGCTGAGAAATCTTGTGTACATCCGTCCATATGTATATTACGTTACGCCATTGCACAGCCGAATGCTCAGCGTTTTATTCTTATTAAAGGGCTACTAAAGAGCCTCTGAAAATGCAGAAGACCACCGCATTATTTTCGTCTGGGGTTTCCCATCCTTTCCGCGCAATTCGTGACGGCAGCAGTCTAAATGACGTCATAAGAAACTGACGTCTCGATTGGTCCATACACGGGGGACATCAGATATTAACTGTCTATTACCCTTCTTAGCCACGCAGTCTCACGCCCGTTCTGTTTTGTCTCGTATGATTATCGTGCGCGATCAACTTACTTTACATCGTTTTGAGCGCTTTAGACTGCGCAAGCGGGTATAACAGCGTGTAGCCGAAAAGCGCAAAATCATGATAGGCTGAACGCTTCGTGCTGATATTCTCCCCGTGTTAAATGCAGAAATAATTAGCAAGGAGGAGACGGCGCCTGTGGGAAGTTAGTGAAGGCGAGGAAGAAACCACTCTCTCTTCTTTAGACTCTGAGTTGTTGAGTGTGCGAGTGGTCCGATTGTCTATTTCCTGCGTTCAGAGTGACACATTAATGTATTTTAGCAATTTTACGATGTAATATGCAGTTAAATAATGAGAAGTGTCAATACGCTGCAATAATTCATGCCGTATGCTGAGCCATATCACTGAAATGTTCTATGTGGTTTTACAATGGTCAAGCCAATGGCGCCATGCGCGCTCATTCGTACGAACCTCTAGTTAGGCTACATTTTCGTAACCCTCCTTCCTCTGTACGTCGCTATATGTAGGTTCCACTTCTGTAAAAGGAGGGGAGGGCGATGTAGGAAATGCTGTAACACAACGCTGAATGAGGCTAGCGTTTTTACGGTGCTTCTCAGACATATTGAGCATGGGGATGATCCGCGCTCGTTCGCTTACTGATATACGGATGACCCTTGTGGGCCCTTATTGATAATTCTTGATGTTTTCGGATTTCGCCCACAAAACTGTTACCACCTCTCGGCGCAGGCCACGCCACAGTGTTTAGGAAGCTTCGCGATTGTTTCATGTTGTTATGCTAAGATTACGCGCAGGACACCAGCGGTGAAGTTTATTCGGGAGCTCACGCGAGCACCAGCGATGACGCTGGAATGTTCGATCACTGATATATAAAAGACGACGCGTACCGCGATGATCTGATTACCGACGGTCGAAGGATGTGATCGCAGCTATCAGTGTACAGCGCGTATTCCTTCCACTTTCACTTTTCACTTCCTGGGCACAGGTTCGCCCTATTGCCCGCGAGATCGACCTATAGGTCGCAGCACTATCGCTGCGTTAATGGGGATACGTCGCCCGTACAGTGTATGGAAGTGTATAGGTGTATACGCGGCTGCTGTTTCTATATCGTCATTCTGCGCTCCGTAGCTGTCCAAAGCGTTTCTGTTTCCAAGGGGAGATATTGTTCGGTTCTGCAATGCCGCGCAATTTGCACAGAGCCAGAGATAAGCTTTCATTACTAACTCGGCAACGCCCAACATCGCCGACAGTGGCTTGTCAGGTGTCGTAACGGCGATGGTGTGCCGCAGGCGCTTCAATCACGGGGTTCGCTGACGAAAGTGTTGATGCTAACACGTTTATCTCTTAGTCTAGAATCTGTGCATTCATGCTTCTTGCATGTGTAGTTTCTGCGCGCTATACGTGCGTGAGTACTGTCACAGTCCGCGAAAGATCGTGGCATCTTGGCCAGGGCTGCCGGTCATGATTTGCTTACGCTTTTGCGTACTTCCGCAAGCAAACGAATCGAGCCTCCAAATATACGATTCATTCCAAATACTTCGTGCGGCACCTCCGCAGTGAATGCAAAGTTCGCGCGAGCTGCCAGTCCCTTTAAACGAGCGTCACCGAACCTTACTGTATAGTTCACGCCTTTTCCGTCACGCTTACTTATCTACGAGAAGCGTTCTCCGTGTCCCGAAGTATAAATATGAGAGCCGAAACTCGTCCAGTTTGTTCATGATCTCGCGCCTAGTTAAAAAAAAGAAAAAAAAAAACGTCCCGCCAGCTCGAAACGGACGGACCATGTAAGCGATGAATGAACATCCGCGGGCGAGCTTATCGCCACTGCTTATGCTAACATATCTGTTCTCTGAATCTTTTAAATGGATCTTCCAGGTGTGATTGAGGTCTATATAGTACCAAAGTTGAAGATACCGTAGCGTTTATTTGATTAGCAGAAGCTGCCTCGCAAGCTACGATACAGCAAATCACGGTACGCGCCGTGACCAACCATGTGCAAACAACTTGAGGTCTTATTAGTATCCTGCAAGACATCAGCAGTTTATTTCTGCTATTGTTTTCTCGTCTGAAAACTTGCCACAGACATTTTCTGGGTCTTTGCTAAGCCCGGAAGGCTGGGGCACGAACGCGATAAAGGGCGCGGCATCGTCAGAGCAGCACGTCGAAGAGACGACACTGAATTCATGTTATGTGGCCCACTGCAACAACTTTGCCCCCATCGACGATAAACGTGAGACAGTACCCAGTATCGGTCAGAATTGTGATCAGAGGCAAAGGTACTGTGACACGGAATTAAAAATGTTAGTCTCGCGGCACTTGAAAAGCGACAAGCGTGCGTGGTGTGGTCGCATTAAGCAAATGTTTTTCGCATCGCTACTCAAAAAAAGCGCCTGACTTTACGAACTTCATTTACAAAAAGGGAAGAATCAGGTTACTCAACGTCGAAATAATCGTCTGCGTCAATTGCCATCGTGAACTATCGAACAACAGACACAGCACACACTGCTGCTGGAGAGGCGGCGGGCCACCGGCATCCACACTTCGGCGGTTTCGTCCGCTCGCCGCTAGGCACCGACTCTGTTCGATCTCGAGGTCAATAAAGCGTTTTATCTCTACCAGTTTGTGTTCTGCCTAATTCACCGCCACAACCACGTGACACTATGTCAGTACGCGATCTTTCGCAACATGTATTCTTCATGAAATGTTGGTGGCGCGAATTACTTCTTCCAACCCGCCCGAATCTCCGTCCTCCTGAATGTATTCGCAATAACGTGTTTGTCTCTTTATGCATTGCGATAATCGGTTATTTACTTTATAGCTGTGCACGCAAAGCGGCTGGATTCCGAACGGGTCACTGCCTGTGCTGGCCTACAACATGGGTGAGAAGAAGACAATTACCTACTTGACCGAGGTAACCATAGCGCAACTGGTGAGTACACAAGGTTGCCTTTATCTGATTGCTCTTTTAATAATTGGTAAATGCGAAGCATGTCTTAGCGAATCTTCGGCACTTTGAGCGTTTCTATCTACGTATCTATCTAGCCGGCTACATCTGGGTGCTCTCATGATCGCCTCCTTAACTCGGTGTAGACCGAAGTCGGCATGGGAGGGTAAGAGGATTTTGCGAATATGACTGTCGGGTCATGACATGCATAACCTGAAAAGCCTGTCGCGTTCGTCGTCAAACCATTTCTTCCAGACACATGTTGCACATGCCCGTTTACCACGGGCCGCGGTGTACGGTTATGCGCCACAGGCGATTGACAGTTTATATCTAACCAGGAACGGCGAGGACAGACTTTGGTAATTTAATGCGTGAACGTTAAGAAAAACCGACATCGGCAGCGTTGTGTCGACGAATGCAAAGAATAAAAATTAGGATCCCAGCAGGAATCGAACCTAAGCGTTCTGCTTGGCAGTCAGCTATACTACCACAGGGCCACGCCAATCTGTAAACCGGTTTGGAAGAACAGCCTATGCAGGCGTAATGTTGGTGCAACGTCAAATGTGGTTGTAGTGTTGGCTATCTAATAATAAAGCAATAAACACTACATGTGTACTATGTAGTGACCTTAGGAGACAGGAAGAGAGCAGAGTGGGTCAGGGAACAAACGGGGGTTAAGGATATCATAGTTGAAATCAAGAAGAACTGGATATGGGCCGGGCACGTAGCACGTCGGCAGGATAACCGGTGGTCATTTAGGGTAACTGACTGGATTCCAAGAGATGGCAAACGCGTGAGGGGGAGACAGAAAATTAGGTGGGTAGATGAGATTAAGAAGTTTGTAGGTATAACGTGGCAGCAGAAAGCACAGGGCCGGGTTGATTGGCGAAACATGGGAGAGGCCTTTGCCCTGAAGTGGGCGTAGACAGGCTGATGATGATGATGATTATGTACTATGATACATGCGTCTTGCCGGGTTGACGTCAATTCCGACTCCAGTGTTGGCTCCGCTTTTATAGCGCTCCAACCAACATTGCATTTGTATTACTATGATTCAGCAAGCTATATTCAAGCGCTGCTCGACTCCGGAGTAGTTTACGCTAACGAAAGTTACCTCTGACATTCACATCAAAGCACCGTCGCATGCACTTCGTTTCGATAACACAGGCGTCTGTGCTCTCACGTGAGTGCGGATACTATGTCAGCCCATAAGCTTAATGCACTGACGGCGTGCCTGGTCAATCGTTTAGTTAGGTCGGCGTTTAGGGCAGTTTATTCGGCGTGCCTGGTAAGCCCACGATGCGCACACAACTGCTCCATTTACAAAAACACGTCTATCCACCTCCTAACGCTTTGCTCAAGGCCAAAAAATACAGCATATATCTACTGGCTGCCTGCTTCGCATAAGACTGATTCCCACAAGGCGTGGGATCTGCCGAATTTTTAGTGTCATAAATTTTATCTTTGCGATGATAGTTGCTCATTTTTTGTTAGTTTGTTGTTGTGCACGCATTTCTTTCAGTGTTTGCTTATACCTTTTGATGTGCCATGAAACCTGGATAGTTTTCGAAATTATTTTGAAGTGAGCACTCGTCTTGTCTATTTCTCCTTTCTTGTGTACCTTGTGTGTCTTGCGTGTTTCTGAGCTTCCGACAACCACCATGGCTCCCTATAAACTCACCCAAGTATCTGTTCGGTCACCATATTTCCCACTCTACGGTCGGCTCCCGTCGCACACCACCGATCAACTTTACCGTACCGGCCGAATGGTTCTGATTATGCCATATCTGACACGGGGAGATATGCCGAAGAATGCTGCGTACGGGTACCTCCAACTACCGGGAGGGCCAAAAGGGCATTCGCGGCGACAATATTTCTGCGACCACCGTCCTTCCTGGAGCGTTTGTGTGGCTGTCGGTTCCCACCGCTGCGCCTGGTCTCTCCTCAAAGTTACTGCCCAAGTATGAAGGTCCCTACCGAGTCATCGAGCACATCACCCGTCAACTCCCTTATTGAAACCGTTGAATCGTCCTCGGACATGCGCCGTCGTGGACGCGGCATTGTCAAAATCGAGCGTTTCAAACCGTACTATTAGCCACTCATAGTGACGAGCGGGTAGGCCGCCAGGCGGCTTCATTTTCGACCCCGGGGGTGATTGTAGCGAAGAGTGACGCTGTAGTGGGGCATCTTCTACAGCGCTATCTATAGTTCATCACATAAGCTGGTTGCAGCATTGTGGACACATAATTGGCTGCTTGGCCAATAGGAAGAGCAAACACCCCTCATGATGTATTCATCAGCGCCGCGTCGTCTGCTCGGCGTCTCCATAGCCTCTTAGCTCACGCGTTGGCCGAGTAAACCGAGCACATGGTAGCTACCGGCGCTCTTAGCGTTAGGCAGCAACGGCAACACCTGAAAAACAAAAACAACGTGGTTGCGCCCATTGACTCTGGTTCCTTGCGTTTTGAAATTATGAAGTCACCGTCGTGAGCTGTGCGGCCCATAAGTTCTAAACCGACGGTGGGGTTTGCGTTTTATTTGCGTCCCGATGCTTCGACAGCAGTGTATTCGTGTCTGTTTGGCTCTGTTTCCAAGATTTAATCTGATATTCTCGGTGATAAGGCTTAACCAGGAGTGCCTCAACAAACAGCTGATCTCAATAATAAGGACAAAGCGTACCTGGTACTTTCTCCTCAGCGTGAGATAGCACAAAGCGATGTAAGATTCCACCGTTTATTTATTGCTGTGAGCGCAGTGGGCAAGCAGCAATCGCGAGTTGGTATCGAAGCTGGCCATCGCGTCTGCGTTGATGCGGCCAGTTTGTACGCCATCACAATTATTGGTGGCTACCGATATATTAATTAAATGCTGATGCCGTACATGCTAATCGTGATTAGCGTATCACGAATTTCTGTGACGTAGCACGTGCCAAGCAAACGCAGTTGTCTTAATCTTCTCCAATTATAACGCAATTACAAACAGAACTATGTTTTGCTGCGCTAGCGTGTGGGTTGATTACACCTCCTGGTTTCCACCCTGCTGCCACCAAATTGTGAGATAGAGCACAGTGCTCTGTGCCTACCGGGCGCGGCTCCTGGATGGCACTCGTGCTAGGGGTTCGTCAATTGAGTCGTTGATAGAGCTACCTACCGGTCGACCCTTACTCCAGCGTCCAATAAACGCCTTTATAATAGCGGTATTTCCTATCTGCAGGTTGCGTTTTATCACCATGTCCGAGAGGGGATTAATGGCCCCTTTCTGGAATCGCGTCGACGGATAAATTGTGCGTGGCAGAAGAGTAGAATGGCACCAGACGTTATCACAGCGTTTTAATTCCGTAACAAGTGGGTGGTTTAAAGCTTCCCACTCATTGCAGAAGGCTCATACGTAGTTCATCATCATCATCATCATCCGCCACAGCAACAAGTGTACAGTTACGTAGGTGCACAGATTTATTTTATTTATTTATTTATTTATTTATTTATTTACTTATTTATTTATTTATTCATTTTTATACATAACTGCAGTGGGATGTGCGCTATGGCAGGAGTGGGTATACAAGGATATGCGGAATTGACGGCAATGAAAATTACGCAAACTGGTAAAGTAATAGAGATGTGTGGTTATACAAGGCCAAAAGTACACAAACATGTGATGAGCATCAACGAAAATTTAACAAACAAACAAGGCGACTCAAGAGCTAATACGATTGGCTAATAGACGAGCGTATGTTACCGATGCATTTCGTGGGTTCCGACTACAAAACGGGGCGATGGGCGTGAACGAAGAGAACCAGGCAACGAATTCCAGTCATCAGTCGAACAGGAAGAACAATTGAAATTGAACATCTTAGTGCAAGCATAAAAAGGCGTCAAGATTAAGTTGTGATACGTCTCGTTGTTGACTGAGGTGCATAGAAACGCGTAGCCGGTGCTTCGCTACGTCGCAGAATGTGATGATTTGTTGCTTGATGGGTACCTCGCAACTTTAATTGCAGTAGGCGCTCTCAGAGAGCTTAGAACGGTCTCTTTTGAAGAGCGCTGCTCCAGCTTACGCTGTTACACTGCTGCACGTTTCCGGCAGGCCTGACGTTTTTAAGCGAAACAAAGGATAGCTTCTCACAATGCGTGGCGTGCTCTTTTCTTATTTTACAGGCATGTAACGCCAAGCAGTTTAATCTGAACCTAAAATTCTCCCTGGCTGCTTACGACGTGGACTTTGACCACGCTCCACCGTGCCACCGACTGGGTTTCGCACCGTCTGGCGGCCCCTTTATCCGGATCAAGAATATGCGCGAGGTGATGAACTTCATACTGACTAGTTATACCAGTACTAGAGAGAATTTCAATTGCCAATTTGTCGCTATTTCTATTGGTTGAATAAAAATAAAGACCGCCTGGATTGATTGTGCACGGTGGAGATCTCCGCGTCTCACTCTTCTAATAAAATTTTCGACTTGAAAAAAATACAAAACTTTTTGTCCGTGACCGCGCTCACTCTGCGTGTCGATATTTTGGAGAGCGGCCAAGCTTAGGCCACGTTCATAATGTCGAGTCTGGCGTCTATAGCTGACGGAATGCCCTTGCGTCTGGAATACCGCGCTGTTCTAATGACATGCTTGACCGCCGTGCCGACAACCCCGACCAAAGATTATCAATACAATTTTCAGTCGCTGTACCACGTGCTATTCAGTTGGTTTTAGTTAGCTCATGGCCGCTGCTTTATGGCGTACAAATACTGCTGCCTTCAGATCTCCATATAGTACAATATTTACGGGCCTCATCCTATTCTGCAAAAATAAATTGCTTCGGGCAGTCCGTTTGATGTAAATCCGCCAAGCAATAAATGAATGCGTCGTTTGACATACGGACTTCAATTTAGCAATGGACGTCATGATTGGCCAATTCAATTCTGCGCTTACTACTACCGACGACTCAATGGGGCAACAGGGAGTTCCAGTAACACGATACCCTTGTTAGACACAAACAATGAAAATAACGGAGAATCAAGCCAAGTAAAGCACACGGGCATAGTTTCGTGTTTTCTGAACAACATTTTAATGATTCTGATCTAAACTGAAAGGAATTTCCGTCCGTAGGATCTGAACCCACAACCTTCGAAGTTTGTGTCCAATGCTCTACCAATTCAGCTAAGACAGAGAGTGCTCCCTCGTCCTCTTTCTTAGGGTATTTATGTGCGCTTACTCGGTTGGAGCTTTAGCCAGCCCCAGTCGTACGTTATGGCACGTAACGCTACGCACGGGGTGGCAGCTGACAAATAAACCGTCGCCTGCTACCTAAATCCAATCTCGTTCAATTTATATCAAAATTATAACATTAGATTTAGAGACATAAAATAAGGTCGGCTTTGCCTTCCTTGGCTAACTGTCGGTTTGTTTCATTGGTTGCGTCTTGCAAAGAATCGAAACCCTCGAAAAATTCCCCCGCGGTCGTGTGTGCTATTGTGAACTATAAGAGCGATCGTACGATGTATTTGAGGAGCAAGCCGGAATAATTAATAGTGAGGGGCTCCAACTATGGGCAGGGCTCAGAAGATTTCGCCCAGTCACGGAGAGCTAGTTAGGGATACTGAATGCAGAATAGTTCTACGTTATTCAGCCCATGCACTGAGCAGACCAAATTAAAGGAAGATCCAAAATAGGTGCTGTGAAGCTACTAACAAATACCTGAAAGAAAGGTCATTTCAAGGCATGAATAACTACAGGGAAATTTACATAGAATAGGAGACGGAGGAGTGAGCTTAGAAAAATGAAAAGCACGGTAAACGTTCTTGTGTAATAAGAAGTCAATGACACCGCAAAAGTTGCCGCCATTGCTGTTGGTAGGCTGTTTTTCTCTTGACGCAGCGCAGTTAAATGCGTAGGTAAAAGAATGTGGTGGTAGAAAAAAGAAAACACAGGAGAATGTTGTTATAAATTAGAAGGGTCGTTGTTATAAAGTATCAAAAAAAATCACACCATCTCCCGCTAAAGGGGACCATGACGCGATGCGAAGCAGTGTTTCGGCATGTAGAGCCCGCGTTTCAGAGCTGGAGTGGTGAGGGGGAAAGGGGAGAGGTGACGTGGAGAGGGGGGAGGGGAGGAGAGAGGAGGAGAGATGGGAGGGGAGAGGTGGAGTGGAGAGGGGAAATGGAGAGGGGGTAGGAAAGGGAAATGAGAGGGGGAAAGGGAGTGGGGAAAGGGAAGAGGAGAGGTGATGTGGAGAGGGAAAGGGGAGATATGGAGTGGAGAGGGGAAGTGGAGAAGGTTTGCGCATGCGCAGTAAGGGTGGTCACGCCGCACACCACCACCACCACCACCACCGGATTGAACTCCGCTATAAGATGCTTCACATCTAATAACACAGGACATGAAATCATCTGATAAGAGCCATAAACAAGGGTCATGCAAGCAAGCAGCTATGATAGAGAAAACATATATCTGAGCCCATTAGCTGTCTTGCGGGCGGGAGTCATCAGACAGGAGACAAAGACCGCTGATGTAATCAGGGTTCTGCCCAGAGGAACGGAGCCAGCCAGAGTCCCGGGGAGATGTCGAGGAGAGGAGCCCGGAGCTGTTAACAGTAACGTTTATTTACAGGTAGCGTGTTGCTACATGATGGGGTTAGCATCATGGAAGCTCTCGAGCTTCTGGGAGCTTCTCGAAGCTTGTGAGAGCTCGAGAGAACTTGTGAGAGCTTGTCGGGAGCGCATCGGCGCTCGCATTTTATGTCGTGGCCTTCCCAGGGTTCCCTGTAGGAAAAAACAATGGAGGCCAGGACAGTCCAATGAAAATTTCCATCTTCACCTCCGCCCCCAAAGGGGGAAGGTGAAACGCCGCCTCCTTCCCAACCCACAAAAGGAGAAAGAGGCACGTCGAGTTCGTCCCATGGCGAGGGAAAAACACTGCCCACCGCGCACTACACGGCACAGCACGAAGACGTTGAGTCTTACGTGGAAGTCAATTTCGTAGTCTGTTGCAGTGATGGGTATGCGGTGCAAGGCAGACCACGATTTGTGGAAACAGCGGCACCAAGGCGCCACGGAGAACGTGGGAAATGCATCCGCAGACGGTTCCCAGACGCTGGGCCCTTTGTCCGGGGCACCTTGACGACAAAGCAAGCCCCCTCGACGGCCGACAACTCTTCCTAATCTGTCAGTGGGTCAGGCGTGCCCAAAGGGTTTTACGAGGGGCGCAGACAACCTGAGATAATTAGACGAACGACTTTCGTGTTGTCGCCGCCCTTGGTGCATCTCTGGAACCGCTGACCCCGAAGAAATCAGAGTAGTCTTAGCTGCAACGTCTCATGCGTCAAAGCGGCGCCAAGCCAGGCAGGCCGATCATAACAGCCCGTCCACCGTCACAGGAGGTCTCGAAGGGGTTGCAGCACCAAAGCACTCCGCAGAGACTCTAGATCTGCTCCCTTGTAGACGTTGACGCAGGCTGCACCAATCTCTGGACCTGAGCCATGGCCAGCAAACGCCAGAAACGAACCACGCAAGACCCGAGGCACAACAAACATGGAGCACTCAGAGACCTCGAGAAATGCCAGGTTACAGTTTTGGTAAAACTCCCTAGAAATTTACATTTGGTGCGCTCACTCGTGAAAATCAAGAATCAGATAACGAAGCCATAACAAACTCAGACCTACTACGTGCGAAGCAAATCAACAGCCTAACGTTTTGTATCATTTCCCAGAGAGATTCACAGCGTTCAAGGCACGCAGGTGCTACGGGCGAAACAAAACGAAGGGAGGTAATTAATGAATTACGCCTCTCACAGTATAAGTAAAACTCAAAACCAAACTTGCGCGTATGAAAATAAAACAAACAGAGAAACAAAAAACCTACACTACACTGATGCGCATACTAACAAGTGTGCTGCAATTTACACAAGGTTTATACAGAAGCTTTTACCCTCAGCCTACTTCTCTGTTAAAAATCAACTTGCGCAAAACCCTCTAATCGGGTGTTAGGTTTCGCTAAATGTAACCAAACACTCAGTTCAACAAGTATCTTAATGTCTGCAGTTAAGATGAGGAGGAAAATAAAACTTTCAAAAATCGACACAGTCCTTGCTCATCGGCAGACATGCAAACGTTAGACAGCTAAACAAAACAATAATAAAACTGGATACAAGACAAATTCTTAGTAACCTTCGTGACACTGCGTAATTTAATGCGGCGCCCTTTTATACGTGCTCTGGGGGGACGCGCATACCACAGTTGTCGATGGGCCAGATCGCGACGGAGGGACAAAAAGCCAACCTGTCCGAAGCACACAGTGGCGGTGACCTTTGTTCCGCGGGCCCCGAACTCCGACAAAGAGGCGCCCAGACGCTTAAGCTTCCTCATTGTGGGCCTCCCAGAGCAGCGGTCACCCTTTCGCAAACTTGGGGGAGTACCTTTGTCGTTACAGTCGCGTACGCACCAACTCGCTTTGCTCCACCGTTTAGCCTTCACCAAAGGTGAAGAAACCAGGCGACCACTTCGGCGTCTCTTTTTCCTGGCCCTCGCGACACGATTTATGCCTAATCTCGATTTGTGCGAGACCCGCAACTTTTGACTTTTAGAGAACCTTTTCGGGGTTTCCAGCCTCCGCTCGAGGAAACTTGGACCTTTCCCCTTTCCCCGAAGTTTTCGCTGGCGCCTTTTTCTTTCGGGGCGGCACGGAACGCTCCCCGACTCGGCAATAATACTCGGAAGTACATTGCTCAAAACTCCAGGCGGCTCAACTGGCTTATCCTCGGCGTTATTTCTAGCTGTCTGCACTTCAGAAACAATGCTACAATCGACACTTACTAAACCAGCCGGCTCGCCATCAGATGCCTCTCCTTGATGAGAGTCATTACCTCGCGCTAATCTAAGCGCTTCATCACCTCGCGCTATGTTGAGCGCCTCTCCCTCTCGTGGTAAGCTAAGCGCCTCCTCATCTGAACTTTTACAGTCTGCTTCATTAGCGCTTTCTGCTTCCGGAACCTCACGAGCAGACTCACAGGCCATCGGATCCGTCATAGCTGCCGCCGATTCGTCACCAAAACAAAGGCCTTTCGAAAGCATATCCACGTCATTCTGAGAGGGATAATGCTCGGGCAGGTTTTGGGACGCCAAAGTTTCCGTGGCGAGCAGTCTGAACGGTCCTTCACTCTCAACGCGGGCTAATGGCAAACACACACTTTCATTTTCAACTACTTGCCATGCACACGGGCGTTCCCCTGTGGTCACCTCATTTGTCAAAGAGTACGGATGTACACTATCAAACGTTGCGGCAGAGTCCCGCTGTACGTTTTCCTCAACTAATTCCTGAATGGGGAGTTTCAATTGTTCCATATCATTGTCGCTGCTGTCCCCAAAACAGAGAACATTCCTAGGCTTGCGGCAGCCGATTGCGATGTGACCTAGCTCTTTGCAACGGTGGCATACAACCGGCTTCCTAGCCTTAAACGCCTTTTCTTTCTTTCGATCTTCTGAGTGGCTCACTGTAGACGTGGACTTAGCAGGACTGCCTTTCTTTTTCTTATCTGAGGGTGCTATCTCGTTATTCGGGTTACTTGATGCCTGATAAAGTGCTAAAGCCAAACGCCTTTTTTTTTTCATTTATCCTGTCTTCTTCAGCCCATCTTTTGTTCTTCTCAACTTCCTCCCAGCACCCCTCAATTTCATCATCCTCCGCCCCGCATTCCTGAATAGCCTTAATCAGCTGTGACTCTCTCTCTTTTCTCCCAACCTTAATTCCCAGCTCTTCACACAGTAGTAAGAGGTCTGGTCTCTCTAGCTTCTTTACCAACTCCATGGTCTTCACGAGTGAGGACTTTCTACCCGCCGTGACGTTAGGTAGCGAACAAGCGAAGCCTAGACGCACGGTAAAACACTGCCAGTTTTAGAACATGAAAACTAAAATGGTGAATAGCTGTGACGTATGGTAGCGGTACAACGAAGCCTATACGCACAGAAGATTACACACAGATTTAGAAAACTTCAAAAGCTAAAACCTGGCAAAACTCAAAGAAAGTCAAGCACTCACCATATCGTTGAGGCCCGAGTCAAGCATGGGTCATCCCGTTGCTGCTAACAAGTTGATGTGTTCCAGTTGTCAGCAGCATCACACCGCTGCCATCCAGTTGATGTAATCAGGATTCTGCCCAGAGGACCGGAGCCAGCCAGAGTCCCGGGGAGATGTCGAGGAGAGGAGCCCGGAGCTGTTAACAGTAACGTTTATTTACAGGTAGCGTGTTGCTACATGATGGGGTTAGCATCATGGAAGCTCTCGAGCTTCTGGGAGCTTCTCGAAGCTTGTGAGAGCTCGAGAGAACTTGTGAGAGCTTGTCGGGAGCGCATCGGCGCTCGCATTTTATGTCGTGGCCTTCCCAGGGTTCCCTGTAAGAAAAAACAATGGAGGCCAGGACAGTCCAATGAAAATTTCCATCTTCACCTCCGCCCCCAAAGGGGGAAGGTGAAACGCCGCCTCCTTCCCAACCCACAAAAGGAGAAAGAGGCACGTCGAGTTCGTCCCATGGCGAGGGAAAAACACTGCCCACCGCGCACTACACGGCACAGCACGAAGACGTTGAGTCTTACGTGGAAGTCAATTTCGTAGTCTGTTGCAGTGATGGTTATGCGGCGCAAGGCAGACCACGATTTGTGGAAACAGCGGCACCAAGGCGCCACGGAGAACGTGGGAAATGCATCCGCAGACGGTTCCCAGACGCTGGGCCCTTTGTCCGGGGCACCTTGACGACAAAGCAAGCCCCCTCGACGGCCGACAACTCTTCCTAATCTGTCAGTCGGTCAGGCGTGCCCAAAGGGTTTACGAGGGGCGCAGACAACCTGAGATAATTAGACGAACGACTTTCGTGTTGTCGCCGCTCTTGGTGCATCTCTGGAACCGCTGACCCGGAAGAAATCAGAGTAGTCTTAGCCGCAACGTCTCATGCGTCAAAGCGGCGCCAAGCCAGGCAGGCCGATCATAACACCGCCATGTCGCCGCGGACGGCCATCCAAGGCGTTTCAGGAGCATTAGTCTCAGCAGAATAAATATTACGTAATTATAATATAACATACCATAACATAACAGCGAGTAAACACTTTTGTGAACGAGCTTCTAGGTTTATTTGCTCGCGCCACTGTTGATCATATTTGCGAAGTTTTGCGCCATTTACACGTTACGTTGGACCATTTTCAAATTAAGGTCATTATTATTATAGAGGCACGTACTTATTGAAGCATAGAACTCACGAAAAAGAAATTGACTCTCAGTGGTCCTTAAAATTCTATAGTGCGTCATCTGCATATGCAAGCCTTACAGCATTCCACCACTGAAGGCAAAAAAACGGTGCAGTAAGGAATACTTTTCCAGCGAGTGTGTCCATCTGTGACTTTTTTATTGAAGTAAGCATCTACTTAAAGAGTTCGTATACCTAATCCACCAAGGCTGTATTTTTGCCAGAAACACTCTGGAGGCCACTCACCCTGTCTGACATTGCCGAATTCATTCTTCTCGGTAATAGGAGCATAGGAATGGAGTTTAAATGGCTCACAACTTTATTTATTCTGTAGGAGCCGGTCTCAAGTTTTGAATGACGAATTAATCTTTCTTAGAGCAGCGTCAACAAGCTAGAGAAGACGCGTCGCACACGATGTGAACGATATAGATGGGCGAAGCTCTCTCAAAAATTTCCGAGCTACACTTCTGTATAACGACCATTTCTAAGTTATAGGTGCAAGGCCACGTGATACGCCCTCTTCCAGTAGCACTCCGTTGGCGTGACACCAAGGTTACGGCTGCCTTTTATTACATCGGGCTACGCCGTTCAAAGAGTCACACCGTCCCGTACGCAATTGCCTTGGACGACTGGAAGGCGAAAGCCATCCTCTTCGTTTTCTTCGGCGTCGATTGTTTATATCCCACCCTGAAGATTTCCGCACCCAACGTGATTTTGCGCTGCCACCGGGTTTGGAGGAATTGAGAGCTTTTTGCACCTCGCGTTATTTTGCGGGGCCTCCGTGATCGGCCCACCTTGGGTCAAGCGACGGTGTCGTGTGATGACGTCATGAAGTCACGTCACGCGGTGTGACGTGGTGGCGTCACAAATTTTGCCGACCTGTGACGTCATGATGACGTGACAGGATGACACCATTGTGTGATTAAGATTTTTTGCATCACTCGTGTTGACGCCGCTCATGTTCATGGTTAGTTTTCACGTTTGATAAGGTGTCTAATGCTTTTGTCTTAATAAATGAACTCCATTGACAAAATAAAGACCTCGTGGACATATTAGGAAGTACCATTACAGCGATGAAAGTTCTTCATCCCGAAGCTCGGACAGAACTAAAAGCGCACGATGATTGTTCTCATTTACACCCTTCACAGGGCACTAGGCCATATGGTCCACTTGATAGACGCGTCAATTCAGCAATGCTGGCGTAAGAGTTGTTTTCAAGGTGGTCATTTCATCAGGAGCGAGCGGCCTTGTCAATGGTTGCTGTTGGTGCAACAAGGCGGATATTCGACATTGGACCGTATTTTGAGGCAATCACTTTTGTCTACAGTGTTTTGGTGACAGCGCGTCATGCACAATCTCACCTGTCTATTGAATAAATGCATTGCTCACCCACTTTTACAGAACCAGTCAATAAGCGTGATATTATGCCTATACTATGTACAAAAGTGATTGTGTCAGACAAAAGAGATTGTGCCCATATATTGGCAGCTTCCGCTAACATTTTACAGCGAAAGCTGTTACGACATCACAACAACAGCCGTTTTTTGCGCCGTAGTTTTCCGCCGCCGCCGCTAGTGTCCGTAAACGCTATCGCGGGAAATAAGAACGCAATGAGAACAAAAAATTGGCCGCGTATCTGCGTGCTTCGCTGCAAATGTCCTCTAAAGACGATAGAAGAGGCGCTGCGTGAGATATGGACGCCATCTGGCAATACGTCGGGAAACATGAGTACTGTGTTGCGGGCTGGTAGTCACGGCGCAGCAGCAGGCGGAGACCGGCGGTGACCAACGCGACCGGTGGGGACGCCAGCCAGCCCGAACACGCGGTTTGGCGTGAAGCGCCGAAGCAGAAGAAACGTCCGCACTCAACGAGTCCTTTCCACACACTCTTTTATTTCCACGTCGCCTTGGTAAAAAAGGAATGCCAGAGCGGCGCCCCATGTCATTCGTACAGCGCAATACAGAACCGAAACCGAAACACAACAATGAGCTCGTGCAGAGGGCACGGAGGAAGGCAAGTTTCAGCACAGTCGCATTTTCAGCGCAGCTTAAGAAACTAGGGTCTTTAGAATTACGTATGTATGCATTTTCTTTTAAAAGAACACACCACCTAATACTTACCTAGTGATGTTGCGCCTCAGATATGCGTGATGTTTGCTTTTTGATCGACAATGTACACATGTATGAACCTAGTCAGCCGTTCAAGATGGCTGGCCCTTGGGCAAGTGGTTCAACTTTGGCCGAGTGGCTGAATCAAGTGACGTGCCGACAAACAGAAAGACAGACCAAAATTTCTCCGTTTAAGTATCCCAACAAAGACTATCGTCTTTAAAAACTCACACCATCTCCCGCTAAAGGGGACCAGGAGGCGATGCGAAGCAGAGTTTCGACATGTCGAGACCGCGTGTCAGAGGAGGAGGGGAGAGGGGGAGTGGAAATGGGAGTGTAGAGGGAAAGTGGAGAGGGGATGAGAGGCAACGTGGAGAGGGGGAAGCGAGAGGAGGAGCGGAGAGGGCAAAGGGGGAGAGGAGGTGAGGGGAGGGGGCTGGCGCATGCGCAGTAAGGGTGGTCACGCTGCAGGCCGCACACCACCACCACCACCGTATTGAACTCCGCCATAAGATGCTTCGCATCTAATATCTAGGATAGAACAGGATTCGAACTTGGGCTCTCTGTGCGGCAGCCCAGTATTTTACCACAGACTCATGCTTGAAACTCCTTCGCAAAAAGACCCTACGCAGGCCGGGAAGGAGCCACGTTAACATATGTAATATAGCATGGTAGAAGAGTAAAATAACCAGGCGTCACACAAGACGAATTGCGTAACGAGTGGGTCGTTGAATGCTTCCAACCCATTATGAAGGGATCAGTCATAATTCTTCATTGTCGTCAGCCACAGCATCAACGAAGTGCACATCATAATGCCTTACAGGTTGTAGCGGATACCTCGCTTCCCCACGGAATGATGAATAACGCGGTATTCGGTGCTTCCCGACTTCACAAAAATTATGATTTATGGCGTAGTGGGCACCTTGCAACCCTACTTGTATTAGCAGCCCCAAGAGAAATTACAGTGGTCTCTAGAAAGGCCACTTTCCAGCATTCGCTGCGACTGTTCTGCGCTTTCCGCGCAAGCCTCGCATTTCAGAGGCGAAGCTCCTTAGGGTCGAGCCATGTCCCTCCATCTTTGTGACACGCTTGTACTGGAAGCGCTCGCTCTGGCGCTCGCGCCAAGGAGAAGTCTTGTTTCTTTTTTACTTCGACCGTCTTGATGACGATGCCAATGAGGAAAATTTCAGAATAATAGCATATACACGAAGTGAATGATGACGAGTGGGCGCAGGCAAAACCATATATAAAAACTGAAAAAGAGGAAGCAAGCGAGAAATATAGAGAAAGAAATAAAAAATAGGAAGAAAACAAGAAATAAAGATGAATAAAGAGAAAAAATGAAAAAGAAAAAAAAAGCAAGGAGGAAAGAAAGAGAAAATGAAAGAGAAACAAAGAAGAGAAAGAAATATTAAAATTGGAAAAAAATAGAAATAAGAATAAATAAAGAGAAAAAAACGAAAAAGAGAAAAAGAGGCGGAAAGAAAGAGAAAACGGAAGAGAAATAAAAAAGGCTGCCCAGCTCCGCACTTCCTTCAGGCTCGATCAGAGGGACAGGCATTGAACTCGTCTTCTCAAATTTCAGGTTGGATCCCATAAAAGAACTTTTCGCTTTAATTTCACCGATCATAAGGCGGTCATAATGAAAGGAAAACGCCGCCCACACCTCAACACCATATGCGCAGTGTGATTAATAAACAACTTTGTATATACTGTACACACGTGTTGTCAGGTCTCTACATGATCGAGTGGGCAATGTGCGGGGAATTCACGGTTAATAATCCCCCACGATATACGAAATATGATTATTAAACAACTTTCAATATACTGTACACACGTTTTGTCACGTCTTTGCATGATCGAGTAGTCAATGTATGGGGGATTCATGGTTAATGATCCCCCACCATACACGCAGTGTTATTAATAAACAACTTTGTATATACTTCAGTAGAACTTGCGTTTGGCCTAGTTGGTATATACTGTACACACGTGTTGTCACGTCTTTGCATGATCGAGTGGGCAATGTACGGGGGGATTCACAGTTAATGATCCCCCACCATATACGCAGGGTGATTAAAAAACAACTTTCAATATACTGTACAAACGTTTTGTCACGTCTTTGCATGATCGAGTGGGCAATGTACGGGGGGATTCACGGTTAATGATACCCACCATATACGCAGTGTGATTAATAAACAACTTTCAATATACTGTACACACGTGTTGTCACGTCTTTGCATGATCGAGTGGGCAATGTACGGGGGGATTCGTCAAGTGCCAGAAACACTTGAGCACATATTTTGTACCTGCCCAGCATACGCACGCGAACGACAGAAACTGATTTCCTCTACTGAAGGAGTGCATAATAGGCCATTAACTGATGAGGTTGTGCTGGGTCCTTGGCCTGACGCCAACAGCACAACTGTGGTCATAAGAGCGGTCGCCGCTTTCCTACAAGCCACTGGACTGGATGCGCGGCTATAGCACTGCACCACCTAGACGGGACTGTACATACTCACCGCCCTTACTTACCATCGTCATCCATCCTTTTTTTCTCCCCTTTCTCCACCCCCGGAGTAGAGTAGCAGGCTAGAGCATACTATCGCTCAGGCCGACCACTCTGCCTTTCTGTAAATAAACCTCTCTCTCTCTACGGGGGGATTCACGGTTAATGATCCCCCACCATATACGCAGTGTGATTAATAAACAACTTTGTATATACATCAGGAGAACTTGCGTTTGGCCTAGTTGGTATATACTGTACACACGTGTTGTCACGTCTTTGCATGATCGAGTGTTCAATGTACGGGGGGATTCACAGTTAATGATCCCCCACCACATACGCAGTGTGATTAATAAACAACTTTCAATATACTGTACACACGTGTCGTCACGTCTTTGCATGATCGAGTAGTCAATGTATGGGGGGATTCATGGTTAATGATCCCCCACCATACACGCAGTGTGATTAATAAGCAAATTTGTATATACTTCAGGAGAACTTGCGTTTGGCCTAGTTGGTATATACTGTACACACGTGTTGTCACGTCTTTTGCATGATCGAGTGGGCAATGTGCGGGGAATTCACGGTTAATAATTCCCCACGATATACGAAATGTGATTAATAAACAACTCTCAATATACTGTACACACGTGTTGTCACGTCTTTGCATGATCGAGTAGTCAATGTATGGGGGATTCACGGTTAATGATCCCCCACCATACACGCAGTGTGATTAATAAACAACTTTGTATATACTTCAGGAGAACTTGCGTTTGGCCTAGTTGGTATATACTGTACACACGTGTTGTCACGTCTTTGCATGATCGAGTGGGCAATGTGCGGGGAATTCACGGTTAATAATTCCCCACGATATACGAAATGTGATTAATAGACAACTCTCAATATACTGTACACACTTGTTGTCACGTCTTTGCATGATCGAGTAGTCAATGTATGGGGGATTCACGGTTAATGATCCCCGGCGCTTCGCCCACTGGTCATCATTCACTTAGTAGATATGCTGTGATTTTTTCGTCAACTCATTCCCACTCCCTTTCGGGGTCTCACCTTTTTATCTTCTCGTCAACACCTCGATGCTCAATCGCAATTTCTCCTTCCCATTGCTGTTTTTTGTTGATGTTGCTGTCGCTGTGTTAAACGTCAGCGCGATCTCTGCTCTGAAGCTACGAAATACACGCATGTCTTCCCTCGCCAAAACCGAGATCACCGCGCCCTAGAAGTTCTCTGGATGTCATTCCCAAGAATGCACAGCCAATCTAGAGACCTCACGGAGATGCGATGTAACAAGAGAGAGGAACATTTTACAGTGAAAGCTGGCATTGGATCAAAACCACAGCCGATTTTGGTGCCGTAGGTGTCCGCCGGCTCCGCCGATGTCCGTAACCAGTATCACGCGAAATAAGAAACAAATTTCCAGGTTCAGATAGGACTTGAACCCGGGCGCTCTATTCGACTACAGAGCCGCAGCTGCACTTGAAACGCATTTGCAAAGAAATTGCATACAGGCGTAATGTCCAGGCAGGAAGTCGCGTTAGCATATGTAATGTAGTGTCGTAGAATAGTATTGCAAGAAACAGGCGTGACACAATGCGAATCGCGCAACGAATGGGTTCTTGAATGCTTTCAACGCATTACAAAGGGCTCAGCCCCAGTTCTTCACCGTCATCAGCCATCGCACAAACAAATTATTTTGTCCATAATGCCTTACAGATGTGTAGCGGGTACCCTGCTTTTCCGCAAAATGACGAATAATGGCATAGTATATGCTTCTCTACTTCCTAAAAATTACTACGATTTACGGCCTAATATGTAATATAGCGTGGCAGTAGAGTAAAATAACGACCAGGCCTAGAAACTCTATGCAGAAATCATGTCGGGCAAGGAATCGCAGTGACGTATGTAATATAACTGGATAGAAGAGTAAAATAAAAAACAGGCGTCACACAACGTCATTGGAGCAAGGAGTCTGTCGTCGAATGCTTCCAAGCCATTACACAGAGCTCACCTGTTATGCTCCAGGTCTGCCGTATGTCGTAGATTTGCCATGTAGCCATGTCGATCGTGGGATGCAATAAGTATGATGGGCAAGAGAACGATTACAGAGAGAGAAAGAAAGCTGCAAAGACAGAAAGAAAGAAAGAAACACATAGAAAGGAAGAGTGAAATCCATGACGAAAAAGATTTCTTGGCTTGACGAGATTCGAACCCCCGTACTCGCGATCCGAAGACCAGCGTCGTAACCACTCGGCTATCCAGGCACGCCAGCACGGCATAGCATAGCCTTGTATAGTGTAGTGTAGCATGGGGGTGGGATAGGGAAGGGAGTATGAGGAGGAGAGAAGTGAGGGTGATGAGAAGCAAAAGGAGGAGGGGCGAAACGAATAGAGAGAGGAAGAAAAAGAAAGAACGAGATAGCAAAAGAAATAAAATAGAAACATATGTAAAGAGACGGAAGAAAGAAAAAAATATAGAAGGCTAGATAACTACTACTGGGAGAGAGAAAAATAGAAAGAAAGAAAGGGAAAGAAGAGAAAAAGATAGCAAGACAATGAAAGAAATAGACCTAAAAAGAGGTAGAGAGAAATAGACGCAAAAAAATTACGCCATATCCACGGAATGAATGATGATAAGTGGACGAAGCTCGATAGGGGGAGATCATCGGTAAATCGTTACTCTCCCGTCAAAGTTAGCCCATTACATCATTAGAAAGACGTAAGACTGTGCGTATATTATACAAAATCAACTTTTATTTTGTTCTTGTTCGTTTGTTTTCTCGTTTCTTCGTTTGTTCTTTTCATTTCGTCGTTGTTATGGCGGCTGGATTGCGAGGTCTCTTCATTATGACGGCTTTATGGTCCGTGAAATGAAGCGAGAGAGGTTTGTCATGAGTAAAGGGGCACGGGGCGCGTGCCGGACAGCGCAATGAGTCGATGGTGTGCGGGGAATGGAAAAGTACCCGATGGTGTGCACCCCCGCCACGTCGACGCAAGCCATTGGCCGGCGAAAGGCGCGTGCCACGCGACCCGAACTGAGGTGCGGAACCCCAGAGGAACGAGCAGGCATTGTTCGGTGGAGTCGTCGAGGAGCAAGGTGGTGGAAGCCAGCGTCGCGTCCGCGACGGGAACGGCAGGGCTGAGTTCTGGAGGCAGCGTTGTGCATGCCCCGGGAGGGTGGCCGTCGACCTCGGGGTCTACTGAGCGAGGCGTCCCGGGCTTGCGGCAGGCTCGTCACGCAGTTCTCATGGCACCTGCGGCACCATCACAGCTCGGCAAGACGACGGCGATCCGCGGACAATCACCGGAGAGCCACGTCGACAGTTCGACCCGGTGGCACCAAGGGGAGGCCAGGAGTTAGGCCTAACTGGACGAGACGGATGTTCTCGACGAAGGGCCGGAGGATCGGCGACGAAGAAGACTAGCGACGCGGCGGATCGACGACGACGACCCCAAGACGTCGACAGCAGCTGCGACGACTGGGCGGGGCGTCGATCTTCGCATCGAATCGAGGCGACGACGGGCAAGACGAACCGTAAGAACGTTCGATTCGCGTAGCGAGACTGAGGCGCCATAGTGGCCAGACCTTGGAGTGTGTAAAAGTTAAGCATAGCTCGTAGGCTTTGCGATTTGTTAGCGATTGCGCGCTATAGCGTCACCTTTTCTAACGTTACTTTTTGATGTAAATTTGTGGTTTAACTTCTTGTTTGCAGTGTTGTGTTATATAAAGTTTGTTTGCAGTGACGCCACGGTCTCCCGCCTGTCTTTCTCTCCCGATTCCATTCCGCTTTGCAAGCGCTCCCGAGGTACGTGACATAATAAGTGGCGAGCCTGTGCCAGGATTTTTCCAGCGTTTGGTCCAGTCACGTATCGTCGGGGGTTGCAAGGATGGATTGGGAGAAGTTGGCGGCCGTGGCCAAAGACTTAGAAATGAATAAGGAGGAGACAATGAGGTTTTTCGAGAGCGCTCAGAAAGAGCGCGATAGAGAGTACGAGCGTGAGAAGGAACGCGAGAAGGAGCGTGCGCGTGAGGCGCGGGAGCAGCATGAGCGCGAGAAGCAGATTCTCGAGCTCAAGTTGAAGTTAGCAGAAATAAATGTCGCCCCGCGCAACGACGCTAGTCGCGCGAGTACCCCGACGACGGCGTTGGCCAACTCGTCTACTCCCACGCCGAGACAAATTTGCCCAAGAAAGCTAATGGCACCCTTCTATGAGCGAAGGGACGACCTCGATGCCTATTTGCATCGGTTTGAGAGAATCGCCGTAGGGCAAGGCTGGGAGAGTAGCGAGTGGGCAAATGCATTGAGTCTGTGTCTCGTGGGAGAGGCCTTGAGTGTGTTTGGTCGCATGCCAGCTCAAGAGTCTCTAGACTATGACATGGTAAAGAAGACTTTATTGGAGAGGTTTCGGCTAACTGCCGAGGGTTTTCGCGAAAAGTTCAGAACATGTAAGCCCGAGGATTCAGAAACTGGCAAGCAGTTTGCGTGTCGGCTAGCTAACTATTTTGATCGCTGGATAGAGCTGTCCGAGACGGAAAAGACATATGAAGGGGTCCGCGACAGAATGGTTGCTGAGCAATTTCTCAACATGTGCAGCAAGAACTTAGCAGTATTTTTGAAAGAGAGGAAGCTAAGCACAGTAGAGGAGATGGCAAAGCAAGCGGACCAGTTCGTAGAGGCTCAGGGTCTAAGGAACTTAGAAAAAGGCGACAGAGACGATCACAAGGAAGAAGAGAGCAACAGTGAGGCCCCAAGGGGTAAACAAAGGGGACAGCAGCGGTGTTTCTTGTGCAATCGACTAGGACATATAGCTATGAACTGCCGCACAAGCACTAGTCAACAAGAATCCCACGTTATCTGCCAATTGTGTCAGAAAAGAGGGCACAGAGCGAATGAGTGTAGGAATAGACCGGTAGAACATACTGCGTGTGCAGTGAAGTCAGAAGAGAAGGAAGAGGTAGTGAGTGCAGTGCTAGATAGGTCGGAAGGTGTTAGTATGCCAGTTGTGGAGGGTAAAGTAAACGGCAAACGGGTAATGGTGGTGAGGGACTCAGGAGCGGATACTGTGTTAGTGAGGAGAAGTCTGGTGAATAAAAAGGATTTCACGGGGAGAATAGGCACAGTGGTTTTTGTAGATGGATCCAAGAAGGAGTTACCCGAGGCGAAAATAAGGTTAGATACTCCTTATTTCGTAGGTGTACTCACATCGAAGTGTATGGAAGATCCCATCTATGATGTGATCTTGGGAAATAGGCCAGGGGTAAGAAGGGTGGATGACCCAGTACAGCGTGAGAAATATGCTAAACAAAGGAAACGGGGAACTGGAAGCCCCGAGAGCATTAAAGCTAGTAGGGGAAGTGGGGATAGCGAGGCACGAGGCAAGACTAGAGTGTCAATGTTGGAGTGTGTAGGTGTAACCTCTGAGGAGTTCTCAATTGAACAGAGGAGGGACACAACTCTGAGGCACGCGATAGATAGAATTGGCCGTAAACCAACAAGAGAGGGTTGTAGAGACGGAGTGTCATACGAATCAGTCAAGGAGTTAATTTTCCGTAAGTTTTGGAAAAGAGGGAGACTAATTAGACAACTGATGGTGCCCGCACGTTATAGACGGGTCATCTTAGAGCATTGGTATGCGAATGGGTTCAGAGATGCACAGAACCTGCGTAGGGAAGTGACGAAGGAGGCATTTTGGCCAGGCATACAGAAAGATGTCAAGCACTTTGTGCATAGTCTCCAATGAAGCGACCGATTGTGGCATGGTGTAATCTCGTACCTTGGAGATGTTCGTGTTCTGGACAATGAACATGTGGTTTGTAGAACTAATGATAGTGGTGTTGTATGAACTATGTGCGGTGAAGTAAATTGTGAGTGAAAGTGCGTGACAAACAGAGGAAGAGAAGGTGTGCATAAGTCAAGCAAGGAAAGAGGAGCACAAGCTACAAGACACTATCAGAAGAGCAGAGGGCCATAATCATGAGGAGGACAGAAGCAGTTTTTTAAGAAAAAACTCTTAAAAGGGGGCCCAATGTCATGAGTAAAGGGGCACGGGGCGCGTGCCGGACAGCGCAATGCGTCGATGGTGTGCGGGGAATGGAAAAGTACCCGATGATGTGCACCCCCGCCACGCCGACGCAAGCCATTGGCCGGCGAAAGGCGCGTGCCACGCGACCCGAACTGAGGTGCGGAACCCCAGAGGAACGAGCAGGCATTGTTCGGTGGAGTCGTCGAGGAGCAAGGTGGTGGAAGCCAGCGTCGCGTCCGCGACGGGAATGGCAGGGCTGAGTTCTGGAGGCAGCGTTGTGCATGCCCCGGGAGGGTGGCCGTCGACCTCGGGGTCTACTGAGCGAGGCGTCCCGGGCTTGCGGCAGCCTCATCACGCAGTTCTCGTGGCACCTGCGGCACCATCACAGCTCGGCAAGACGACGGCGATCCGCCGACAATCACCGGAGAGCCACGTCGACAGTTCGACCCGGTGGCACCAAGGGGAGGCCAGGAGTTAGGCCTAACTGGACGAGACGGATGTTCTCGACGAAGGGCCGGAGGATTGGCGACGAGGAAGACTAGCGACGCGGCGGATCGACGACGACGACCCCAAGACGTCGACAGCAGCTGCGACTACTGGGCGGGGCGTCGATCTTCGCATCGAATCGAGGCGACGGGCAAGACGAACCGTAAGAACGTTCGATTCGCGTAGCGAGACTGAGGCGCCATAGTGGCCAGACTTTGGAGTGTGTAGAAGTTAAGCATAGCTCGTAGGCTTTGCGATTTGTTAGTGATTGCGCGCTATAGCGTCACCTTTTCTAACGTTACTTTTTGATGGAAATTTGTGGTGTTAACTTCTTGTTTGCAGCGTTGTGTTATATAAAGTTTGTTTGCAGTGACGCCACGGTCTCCCGCCTGTCTTTCTCTCCCGATTCCATTCCGCTTTGCAAGCGCTCCCGAGATACGTGACAAGGTTCTTCTACTAGCTGCAGTGGGAAGTTTGCAAACACTAAGTCTATGCACGTCCCTCGGATCGTGGTAGGTTGCATATGGATACGTCTGAGTGCGTATTTGGAAAGCATGTGCTGCACGATCCAGTCATTGGCAATGAGGTCCACGTTGAAGTCCCCAACCAGCACAAACAAACGGTTCTTGTACTTGTTGTCGTAGTCACGTAACGCAGCGTCTATAAACGACTTGACGTCCCCGATAGACAGGTTGGGTGCGAGGTACACGGTCACGACGGCGACTAGCAGACGGCGACTGAATCGGTGGACCGGTGCTTCGACGCGTGGTGGCGATTCCGGGCTCGATTCTTGGCTCCGCGATGGAGTGCCAAGCATGAAGCTTCATCCGCACCTCCACCAGTGTAAAGACGTGGGATTGACGAGGACACGGAGCACGACAAGCAAACACGTTTTATCGATCAGAGAAACAACTGCAACGTCTTCTTCGTCCCTGCGCTGGGCCAAGAACACTCGCGCTGCTTCGTTGCCATCACCACTGGCACATACGCGCGGCATAGGCGGTCACGTACGAGCTAGGAGGGACAGACCCACAGCTTTAGGAGCTTCGCCCCTAAAAGAAAAAAGATGGAGGAAGCGTACCTATGTCTTGTATAGTATAGCGAAAGGTGGAAAAGACAGGCGACAGGGCAAGCGTCTGGCCAAGCCAGGACCAGTTAGGTGCCCCCCAGCTATGCTGGTGACCCAGCCTTTCCCGACTTAGTGCAAGGTGTGTATCTTTTTAGGGGCGAAGCTCCTTAAGGCGACACCCGTTCGTCCCTCGTAGTCATAGTAGTGCGTAACCAGTCGTAACGCTAGTACCAGATCTTGACCTCCAAGGTGGTGCCGGTGGGAGATTTTTCCTGTGCGTTGTTGAACAATGAAAAATTAGCAGGGTGCGCATTCACTAAAAGCCGAATTCTTCTGTCTCTCATTCCCCATTAGCAGCCATTGGCATGTTCCAGTAGGAAACGTTAGTAGAAGTAGAAGTGTAAGTGTTAGCTAAAAGCCGACTTCTTCTGTCTCTCATTCCCATTAGCAGCCATTGTTTACCTCCAAGGTAGTGCCTGGTGAGATTTCTCCTGTTCGTGATTAAACAATAAAAATTTTGTTCAAAACGCCGTTGATTGATGAAATAAACCAACGAAAGGCGCCAGATGTTTTCTAAAAGCAAAACGAAAGAACGCCACATGTTTCTAAAGCAAAACGAAAAGACGCCAGCTGCTTAATCAGAGACGCCAGATGTTTTCTAAAGCAATGGTTTTCTAAACAATGAAAATTCACAGCGTACATGTAAAATTAAAGTGAGCTGCAAGTCGTCATAACTCATCGAACCTTTAGAATAAACGCGCCCGATCTCACGTCGGTGATGATGTACTGGGCAGAATTCACGGAAGATTCACGGTTTACCGATGAACCTCCGCAGCTTCGCCCACTCATCATCATTCACTCCGTGGATATGCTGTGATTTTTTTTTCCGAATGTAGTTGCTTCCGTCTTGATGCTATTGCCTTTCTTTGTTCTTGTTCGGCAGACACAGAATAAATGTATTGCATTCCTGTGTTTAACCCAACAGAATTAGCCGGCTTCTTTCATTCAATAGACAATTCATTTATTAGCACCTTCCACGCGAGTCTCGACCTCTTCCCATTAGTTGGCGTGTGCCATGAATTAGGACAATCATCATCGACAAACCCTGCGCGTGGTCTCCGCTTCAGCGTTCTCACGACTCGATCCCGCCTGACCTGCCCTGTTCTTCCTTCGCTTCGTGACTAAAACGCCAGATTTACCAGGATTTTCACCACTATGAGTGAGTGCTACCTCATTACCTCGTACAGAATATGGTCCGCCTACGTGGTACAATGGTCACGATGCTCGGCTGCTGACACGAAAGCTGAGAGTTCGATCCCGGCCATGGTGGTCGCATTCCGATGGAGGCAAAACGCTAGAGGCCCGTGTACTGTGCGATCTCACTGCGCGTTGTAGAACGCCAGATGGTCCGAAATTTCCAGAGCCGTTTACTACGGCGTGCCTCTAACCGTATCGCGGTTTTGGCACGTAGAAACTCCAGAGGTTATTTCTATTACTCTACAGAACACGAACCTCTTTCTTCTATGAGATCATGCGCATCAAGCGACGCTTTGTGTCGCTTTTCTAATGGCATAACTGCTGACTTAGGATGTTGCGACCGCGTGAAGCGAGATAGGTCACTTAACCGAACTTTGTCTTTCGTTTTCCTCCTAAAGTGTAGCCGCAGTCTATATATCGAGTACGCGTCACTTTATTCACAGGGCTTCTTTAGGTCGTCATTTGAAGCATGTTAGAGCCCACTTGTAAAATGTCTTGCTCGTCCAAAATGGCTTTTTTATGCTGTTCGAAGTATAAATGGGCTTGTCACGGATGATTTCTTGCTAATGCTCTCGAATCTTCATGCGCTAGGCTGCCAGTGTTCATTTAGCTTCACCGTTAGTTAGTTAGTTAGTTAGTTAGTTAGTTAGTTAGTTAGTTAGTTAGTTAGTTAGTTAGTCAGTCAGTCAGTCAGTCAGTCAGTCAGTCAGTTAGTTAGTTAGTTAGTTAGTTAGTTAGTTAGTTAGTTAGTTAGTTAGTTAGTTAGTTAGTTAGTTAGTTAGTTAGTTAGTTAGTTAGTTAGTTAGTTAGTTAGTTAGTTAGTTAGTTAGTTAGTTAGTTAGTTAGTTAGTTAGTTAGCGTTCGAAAACCACTGATGTCATGACAGACACCGTAGTGGAGCACTCCGGATGACTTCAGCCGCCTGGGGTTCTTTAACGTACACTGTGGTTTCAGGCTCAAGCTCAAAAATCGCACTCAAGTGCCTTTTCAGGCTCAAAACTCGTAATCAAATGCATTTGTGAAGACACGATTCACTTTCGTGTCATGCCAATTCCTCACAATGAGGGATCAACTGCAATGTTTTCCAAGTCCTGATATCATTTTCTGTCACTCACGCCGAATTGACATGCGTAGCATAGTTTTCACGCTAAAGCTCACTCTATGGGACTATTTTATGGTACGAACTCGTGGGTGCTGCGGTTAATGAAATGCTTAGGTCTGAAAGGTGAATCCCGTAATATATTAACCAGTTTCTGAAATACTGGTAAATGCTAGTGTAGTAGGAGTAACTGTACAATGCATTTTGAAATTCCCCAACCTTATACAGATTCGAATTCGGTGGTCACCGCACTGCGCTGTCAGACAATTTGATACAGCTAGCATTGTCGACATGCATGTCTATAGCAAAGCATGTTCTATCCGTGCAATAGAATTAGTGCTCCGTAATTACGCGGATTAGAACATGGCGATGCAGGAAGGTTTGTTCTTGGCTAAACTGCGTTTCTCTCTAACCGACGGGGCGTATATAATATTTCGTTATGTAATAGCAGATTATGTCGATTGCCTATTAAGCAAAAGCGTAGTACATTGTGTAAATAGCTCGCCGTTTCATGCCAATTTAAGAACGATGGTGCAAATGAGCGCACGTGCAGAAGCAAACTGAGATCTGAGGTAGCGAAATCTTCACCCTGAACTCAACGCTTACGATGTTTCTTCCCCGGCTATCGTTCGACAGCCTACCTTGGTATTCTCTGCCCTGTTTGTCTTGCCAGGCTAAAATTAGCCACCGCTACTTGAGTCAGTAATGTACATTCGTAACACGTTGGAACGTCTATTTTACAGGTTCTAGCAAGTGCTAAACAGTTCGTGTTTTTTTTTTCTGTTGCAGACGACCAATCCGGATACGACCCCTATGGAACAGCTTACCAGTCCGGATACGCTACTGAACAAGGACAGGATAACTACCAAGGTTACACGACTGGATATCAATCTAGCGTGGGTTAGTACACTGCATCTATTGAATTAGCTTGCAACATTTTATATGGCAATGACTGTCCTCTCAAGTGGTCACGTACCACGGTGCTACATGAGGTATACAGAAAATAGGGTTAGCCAGGTTTTAATTCAACCTGCTCTGAGCTATATTCAATCTGCCGTTTTCTTCTTTTTCATTTCGGCCTAGCTTTCTTATCGTGCCATGCGCATAAATAATTCCGTGGGATTTAATATTTCCACTTGCTCCAGCACTACACTTGGCACGCGAAAGATCCTCAGCATGGGGCAGCCACGCAGCATTGATTATCTAGCCTGTTACAATGCATCCGATTCACGAAGTAAGAATGGTAGACTGGGCATGTTGTTTCAGTATATTTGAAGTGTAAGGTGCGACGACGACAATGGGCCAAAAGGAGTAAACACACAGGGATTACACACACAAGGAGACGCTCTGTGTGTGTGCACTGTCCCTCTTGTCCGTCGTCGTCGTCGCGCCTTACACTTCAAATACGATTCACGAAATTCGATACATCTGTCTTCACCGTGTAGTTATGAGTTGGTAAAACAGAAAAAGAAGAATGAGACGACCTTTCAGCTTCGCATTTAAGAGTGGAACGTGATAGTGTTTCTGTCACCGTTCGCATCGCCTTCTCGTTCGCTTGAGATGCCTTCGCTTCTCCGTGGATGCTGCACCATTTCTGAACCCTAGAAGAGCTGCATTTTTGAACAAGCCATACATTTTTCTGGGTCCTTCGTACGACGTTCAAATCCATTTTTTTTTATTAATCAGCAACTTAGGTTACGCACATTTGTGAATATCATGTACAACTCTGCGCCTGCCTCCAACCGCGCTATCATTGTATGCGTTTCTAAAAGTTCTTGGCCGCGACGATGTGGAAGAACAGGAAAACACTCCTGATTTTCATTTCATTCAGCGAGCCAGTCGCAAGTGAGCTCACCAAGTGGTAAGTGCATGTCTCTTTATGCAACTTTTCTGCCTATTCACTGGCTTTCTCGAGCACAACTCTTTATGCGTAGTTCTGAAGAGACTTGAACTTTGAACTTTTCGTTCTAGTGTCAAGTATGCCGTAAGTATGCGTCACGCAAACAACTTTTTTGGCTCCTTTCTAACATAGCGATGCTATTTTTCAAAACATTTATGTGCGGCAACTTATCACAGCTAACTTATCATCTTTCCACACGGAACACTAAAGTTAAACCGGAAAGACAAAATTCATTTGTAGCTATGTTCACTCCGATAACCGGGAGAACGAAACTGCGACTGGCGTCGTGTACGAAATACCGCTGTCTTGTGGGAAATCTTACGTGGGCCAAACCGGGCGCTGCGTGAACGACCGTACAAGGGAACATGAGCTCTCAATTAGGAATAATGGGAACGCGCATTTACCTGCGCATTGCCAGGCTTGCATGTGTGCACCGGTTTTCGCGAACATTAAGATATTAGGCAGGAGTAAAGATACTACCGCCCGTGAACTGATGGAGGCTTTCCATATATCTGCAAGAGGGAAGGCATGTGTTAGCGACACGTCCGTATCATTGTTTGCTAGTGAACGCTCTTTTTTGAGTGCTTTTCTGTAACCGGTTAGATTTGTGACCGTGTGACCACGTGCTCAGGATCATCCCTGTATCATGAGTATATATTGAAGGTTGAAGATAAAAGTTAGTTGAAAGTAGCGCCTGTCCATGTTCAGTCTTCCTGTGTCCCTGTCTTGTTTATTTGCGCTTACCAGTTTTTACCTTCAAGTATGAACCAACTCGCCCAGTTACAAGTTTTATTGAACGAAACTATATTCGAGGTAATATTAGTTCAGCAATTACCTGTTATTCCAATAAGGCAATGGCTCCCTTGTAACAAAAGCATTGTAAGGTTTAGTTCTCTGCCCGAAAACCAGCATTTGTTAATGTAAAGGTTAGCTTATAGTCAGTGACGTAGCCACAACATTTGTTTTTTTTTTTTTGAAGGAGGGGGGGGGGGTGTCGAACCACTCGGTGTGCATGTTTGTACGTGTGTTTGTATGTGCGCGTGTCTGCATGCATATGCGAAATTGAAAACTTTCGGGAGGGAGGTTTAACCTCCCCCCCATTCCCTGTGTGCGCCAAGCGTTTATAATATGCCACGTTAAAATTGCCACATTATTTTGCTGTAACACCTGGCGTAGCCTGGGTTGGTATGGGGAGGAGATTGAGTTGCAACGCCGGTCGAAATTTTATATATCTTTTTATATAGTATGTCGGTGTAATAATAATACACGCAGACGCACGGAAGTATTAAATCACCGTAAATAACTATCGCAGTGCACTGCTGTGCTTGATGTCCCAAAAACAATATAGGCCTAGGTGGTCCTACACGCCGATACTTCCATTACTCTCGTTTTTAAATAAATAAAAAGAAAACTAGAGTTCAGCTGAATTTTCTGAGATCTGACGGCCCAAATCCACGACGGGATTGTGACACCGGCCGTATTAGGGAAACAAATTACGGTCGCTTCGCACTAGTGCCGCCAAGCCTGAAGGTGTAGCGGAGCTGGGCGGCGTTCCTTGTTTCTCTTTATTAAGTGCGGGGCACTTTAGGGGCCCGGCCTGTCGTACGCTGTCGTGTGCCGTCATTCCTTTGCGTAACGCACGGAAACCACGTATAAAAATAGAAAAATAGAGGAAGCAAGCGAGAAATAGAAAGAGAGAGAAAGAAAGAGGAAAAATAGGAAGAAAAATAGAAAGAGCAAGAACGAAAAGAAATATATCATGAGGAAGAAATAAAAGAAATAAAGGGATAAAAAAGAAAAACGGGAAAAGGGAAAAAGAAGGAAGGGGGAACCGAAGAGAAAGAAACAAGGCTGCCCAGCACCGTACTTCCTTCAGGCTCGGCACCCCTGGTGCGGAGCTGCCTTAGTTTTTTAGATGCGAAGTATCTTATGGCGGAGTTCAATCCGGTGGTGGTGGTGTGCGGCGTGACCACCCTTACTGCGCATGCGCATACCCTCTCCACTCCCCCTCACCATTCCTCCTGTCATCTTCCCCTCTCCCCTCCTCCTCTCCTGATCCCCCTCCCATTTCCCCCTCTCCCATTCCCCTCTCCACTTTCTCTATACCCTCGCCCATTCCCCTCTCCACTTCCTCTTTCCACTCTTCCTCTGAAACGCGGGCTAGACATGTCGAAAGTCTCTCCTGCTCAACGCCGCGATGAGCACCAGCGCATGCGCGTCCCCTCCCCCTCTCTCTCCTCTCCTACACTGCCCCCCTCTCGCACGCCTGTCGACCGCGTTCCCCGCTCGCCCTGTGAGAATTAACGGCCACGCTAGAGGGAAGACAAGACGGGCGTAGCGTTCCTCTTCGCGTTCCACGACGCAACGTCGGTAGCATGCCCAACGAACGCCAACGGAACGCGATCGTGCAAGTGCTCCGGCTTCGCATCGCCTCATGGTCCCCTTCAGCGGGAAACGGTGTAATTTTTTCTCTTCCTGTCTTCACCTCCTTGCTCCTATTTTTCTCATTCTTTCTGTTTTGCTATCTCTTTCTTGTCCGTGTTTTTTTCTATCCCATTCAGGCACGAATTATTATAGACTGTATCAAAGTGCATCAAAAGCACGCAACATAATTCCAAGGCGCCAGGTATTTCATCCCAAGAAAGGAAATAAGGCAATACGCTGTTTCGCCCGTATTTCAGTAATTATTGTTAGTTAAGGTGTAATTAAATATCTAAATATTCTTCAGTGAGTCAGCTTCAATTATTGTATAAAAATAATAAAATATTAGGCACAAAGTGCGTGCCCATGCAGTTCGTTTTTAGGATGTAATCGTTTCGAAAGTTAAATGAGTGCTAGTGACCCCCTCAGGAAGCCTGTACCAATGTGCACACTGTGTTTCGAGTCATTTGAGGAAACACACGGCCCGCGACACGCCCGCGTAGTTGATTGCACAATTGTACATACGGGCGCTGAAGTGGATATTTCCTTTTTCCTCTGTCTACCTATTTCTTTCTCGCTCTTTCTAACTGTCCTCTCTCTCTGTCTCTATGTTTTTCTCACTTCCTCTTTCTTTCTATCGGTTTCTATTTCTCTATTTCTTTCTCACTCTCTCCTTGTTTCTCTTTAAAACTCTCTTTCACTTTGTCTTTCTCTTTGTCTTAATTGCTCTCTGTTTCTTCTATCTATTTTTCGTGTCTCTTTCTTTATATCTCATTCTATCTTTGCCTATTTGTTTCTCTGTTTTCTACCTTTTATCTCTTTCTTCCCTTTCCTTTTCTCTTTATCTATCTCTCTTTCTTTCTCTCTCTCTGAACTCTTTCTCTCGCCCATCCGAGTTCTTGAATCCCACGCCAGACGAATTGGCGCAGCGGGAGAGGGCGCGCCGGGCGCCTGTGTTCGGGAAGCGAAGCAGAATATTACGAAGAGGACGAAGAGAATGCGCGCCATTCATGATGATGATGATAGTTTTCGCGAACGCTATACGGAGCTAAGCCGCACATTGGCAGCTCCCGCTGTTGAAATAGATTATTTTAATCAAGTGGAATTCATTATTATAATAACGAATTTTCATGGGGGCCTCATTGTACTTAGATTTGGGTGCTAAGCACCCAAATCTAAGTACAATGAGGCCCCCATGAAAATTCGAGCGCCGTGGCCGTGCTGTAAGACGGGTAGTTCCAACAGTAACAACTAAAACAGAGATGCAGGTGATAGTTGCGCAGTTTTATATTTTAGTTCGTTTATTTTGAAAAAGTCGAACTCTCCTAAAGGACAAAAAAGCGAGAGAAAGGAAACGATCTCCGTGACGCAGCAACGGGCACAACGAGGCGATACGTTGTTCTAGTCGATTGTGCGAAAAAATTCACCAATGATCACTGTACTCCATAATACCAAATTAGAGTGCGCCAAGATTCTGGCGTCGTTGGCGCTGCGTGTCTCCTCTGGAAGTTGCTTTGTCAGCAGAGGCCTGCTTTTGTTTTCAATACGTTGAAGCACAGACTACACAACCTTAGTGGATGAACCTTGCCTTGTCTGTGAAGGTGTCACGCTTCTTGCTGAACTCGACCCGCATCCAGAAAAACATCTTTAGGCAGAATTGCACGCTAGAGAAAATTTCCGCCAATCCTGGAGCTACATATATCTTTACGCAAACTGGCAGGTTGATTGCAAAAGACCATTTCTCAGTAAGGGTTTTGCACATTTGTACTCTACAAAACATCTTTAACCTTCCCATATGACATTTGTCCTTCGTTTTTCAATCTGTATTCGCTGACCAGCTTGGTGTTTTAGATCATTTCCCATAATGTTCATCGTTTTCAGCCTATGCTACGCCACTGCAGGTCGAAGGCCTCTCCTAGATACCTCCAAGTTATCCTGCCCTGAGCGAGCCAGTTCCATTTTATGCCTGTGATATCGACTTTGTCACTCCATGTTAACCTCCGTCGACTTCGGCTGCGTTTTCGATTTCTTGGTATCCATTCTGTCGCTCTAACTGATCATCATTTTTCTGTCCTTCGCATCACGTGACTTACACAGGCCAAATATGTCTTCCTAATGTCAGCTAAAATGTCGGCAACCCCTGTTCTCCAATCCTTTCGGCTCTCTTCCTGTCTCTTCGTGGTATCACCATCACTTTTCGTTCCAGCGCACGTTGACTAGTTAAAATTTTCCCTTGTTTATTTTGTTTTATCCGGAAAGTTTCCGCCCCACATGGCATAATAATATCTGGGGTTTAACATCCCAAAACCACGATATGATTATGGGGGACGCCGTAGTGGAGGGCTCCGGAAATTTCGACCACCTGGGGTTCTTTAACGTGCACCTGAAGCTAAGTACACGGGCCTCGATCATTTTCGCCTCCACTGAAAATGCAGCCGCCACCGGTGGGCTTCGATCCCGCGACCTTCGGGTCAGCAGTCGAGCACCATACCCACTAGACCACTGGGGCGGGGCTCCGCCCCGCATGTCAGTACTGGCATTATGCTATGGTTCTGCAACTAGGCTTTCACGACAGCGGGAAAATGACTAATTTTTCCGGAATGTATGCCCTATGCGCCCCAGCCCACCCTAGCCATTTAAGTTTCCTTTTGATGAGTAGGCTCACCTCTCAGTTGTCCAAATTATACATGTATTCGTAACGACTACCGAGGATGGTTGTCATTCATGAATCCTTTCTCTTACGCCAGGCATTTAATTATGGGTGTGTTTCGGATTTTCATATTTGGTCCTGCTTTGATGCTTTTTCGGCTTAGATTTCCTAACTTACTCTTGCAATTCGTCATCATTGCTGAAGAACACTATCTCTCCATGGTACACTACGTTTGTTATCAATACGATCTCTAACAATGCATCGTAAAGTTATCACAGTTGAAAATGTGGTGACGAGCAAATCCACTTCATGGCCAAAGTAGCTTAATTAAAAAGACGGCGACACGAGACACAGAACGCCATAGGGCAGGTGCTGATCCTGTGTCGTTCTTCGACTCGTGTTATCGTCTTCATGCGCTGCGCTTACCATGAAGATGAACCAACCAGCCCAGTTTTGTGCGCTATTCCGGTTCCACTCCGTGCGCCTATATACAGTCCCTTTAGGACTGTTAGGGTGTCTTGTATGGTCAAATTATTTCAAATACAAGTTATCTCCTACGGTTAATAAATGGACAAACGCTCCAGAAAAAATTACCGCGGAATTGACTAAGTCGCGCAAGGCTGGGTGACAGCAGAGCTGGTGGGCTCCCAGCTGGTGCCGGCTTGGCTATGCTTTTACACTTTCACCTCCCTCTTTTCCACTCCTTGCTATAGTATACTATACATGGTGTCTTTTTTCTGTATTTCTGTCTTTTTTTCTATCTTTTTGTATCTATTTCTTTCTGTATCTTCCTGTCTCTGTCTATTTCTTTCTGCATATTTCTATCTGTCTCTCTCTCTTCCCTTTGAACTAATTCATCCATCCCTTTGTTTCTCTCTATATATTCGTGCTCCACTCCTCCTCACCCTTATTTCCCTTTACTATCACATTGCCATACTATGCTAAACAAGGCTATGCTATTCTCTGTTGCCATGCCTGGATAGCTGAGCGGTTACGACGCTCGCCTTGGGCTCGTGGGTACGAGGGCTCAAATCTCGCCTCGCCACGAAATTTTTACAATGCGAAGCATTTCTTAGCTGTCGGGGCGCTCGCGGCCCCGAGATGGTCTCGGGGTGCTTGCGGCTGTTTAATTAGATGGATATATACCAACATTGATACGATGAGACATTTCTGTATGGTGAACATAAATGACAGGTGGTAACGTGAAAATTGTGACATGTATGTCATTCACTCCATGACATACATGCCCCGCTCATGGTGCGCTTGCGGCCGTTTTGCTATCTTGACATGTATCAAATTTGGTATTCCATGACGTGACTGTATACGAAGAACATAAATCACAGGTGGTAACATGAAAACCAGGATATGCATGTCATGTACAGCATAATTTATATGCCATGCTCATGGTCCACTCGCGGTCGTTTCGCTAGCTTGATCTGCACCAAAATTGTTATTACGTGACGTGCCTGTACGAAGAACTGAAATAACAGGTTGTAACATGACGATCATGACATGAATGTCATGTACCGCATAAGTTACAAGCCACGCTCATGGTACACTAGCGGCCAGCACGCTAGCTTGGTATAGCCCAAAATTGCTGTTTCGTGATGTAATTGTATCATGAACATAAATGGCAGGTGGTAACATGAAAATCGTGTTATGCATGTCATGTAGGCCTTGATTTACACGTCATGCTCTTGGTGTGCTCGCGGCTGTTTAGCTGGCTTGATATACACCAAAGTTGGTATTGCATGGCGTGTCTGTACGACGAACATAAAAAAAATTCGGCAGATCCCACGTACCGTGGGAGTCGATGTGATGCGAAGCATGCGGTGGGAAGGTGACTGTGGTGTAATTTTTTTTTACTCAGCGAAACGCGGCAAAATGACGCTCAAGATTTGTATAAATTTTATACGCACACATATATGTTGAAGAGCCGCATATGCGTTATATAACCAGTTGTTTACAGTTGGGCAACGCTGACAACTGCAACGTGGGTATTACCAACATCAGAAGCGGTAAGCTGATATGTAAGGATTATACTTGTCCCTTATGATGGAGAACGCACGCACGTTTCACGAACCCGTGTGCATGTGTGGAAGAAGTTCCTAGCAGTTCTTGAACAAGGTCATCATCCCCGTGATCAGTGAGCACCAGCAGCTTGTTATTATGATTTGTTATCGGATCAGGTCGTGATCGCGGTGATGAGGGGTCAATGTGTAGTGAAGTATGAGGTATAGTACAGCTGTTCGAAATCGTGGATGCCGCGATCATTCCGTCGACAAATTGTCTATAGATAGAGCCGGCGACATGTTCGAATCTGAAGTCACCCTTCGAGTTGGTGAGGTATGGGCCGTCGAGGCTGGTAGGCCTGGATAGTGCTACGTAGACCAACATCAGTGGATGGCGCTTGTCGTATTCGTAGACTACCTGGGCGTATGTGGCCTACGCAGCCTAGTCTACAAAGCGACTGTCAATCAATCTGACATCATCCTCGGTCAGCATGAGGCCATCGACCAGCCTCATAAGAAATGAAGAGGACACTGCGTCGTTCTGGCGGACTAAGTGCACTTTACGGTGCGATGATGTTAATATCATACGTAACTTTCGTTAATGTATTCCTTCGGAGTCGAGCAACGCTTCAATATAGCTCGCTGAATCATAGGGATACAAATGTAATGTTTATTAGACTGCTATAAAAGCGGAGCTAACATTGGAACCACAGACGTTAAACTGATATGACGTCTGTATAGTAGGAGTATACGCATCGTAGGAGTATCATGTGTAGTGTTTATTGCTTTCTTGTAAAATTAGATAGCAAGCACCACAACCACAACTGACGTTGCACCGACATTACGCCTGCAGAGGCTGTTTTTCCAAACCAGTTTATAGACCTGGCGTGGCTCTGTGGTAGAATTCCTGATTGCAACACAGAATGCCTGGGTTCGATTCCTGCTGGGATCCTAATTTTCATTCTTTCCATTCATCGGGTCAACGCTGCCGATGTCGATTTTTCCTAACGCTCTCGCATTTTTTGTCTGATCTCGCCGTTCCTGGGTAGATATGAACTGTCAATCACCTGTGGCGCATACCCATGCACCGCGGCCCCTGGTAAGCGGGTATGTGCCACACGTGTCTGGAGGAAAGGGTTTGACGACGTACGCGACGGGATTTTCACTTTATTCATGCCATGACCCGACAGTCGTATTCGTCAAATCATGTTACCCTCCCATGCAAATTTTGGTCTGCACCAAGTTAAGGAGGCGATCATGAGAGCCCCCAGACGTAGGCGGCTAGATAGATAGATAGATAGATAGATAGATAGATAGATAGATACGTAGATAGAAACGCTCAAAGTGCCAGAGGTTCGCTAAGAAATGCTTCGCATTTAATAACAGATGGTAACATCACAATCATGGCAGGCATGTCATGTATAGGTCGTCGTTTACATGCCACGCTCATGGTGCGCTCGCGGCCGTTTCCCTATCTTGATGTGCACCAAAGCTGGTCTTGCGTGACGTGACTGTATGACGAACATGAATGACAGGTCATGCATTGTATATACCAGATTATACGTTACATTCGGCGAACAAATCGGCGAACGTTTCCTGGTAGCGGAGCATAAAGTGAAGAAGAGCACGAACATCAAGAATAGGACAAAGGGAGCACATGCCGGTTCGTGATGATGATAATTTTCTTCCTACAACACACGGCAAACCTCGAGCATAACAGTTCTGCTGTAATAAGTGGTTATCGGGAAACGAGGATGCACTGAAGTACATCGAAAGTGTATAATCGTACATAAAGAATTTTAATATTTATAATTTTCGTTCAAGTCCCTGTCTTTGCGAGTCAACTCTTAAAACGAAAAACAAAGAAACAGCTGTGATGTATTAGCACGCAATAGTGAACGATAGAAACTTCCACACAAAGCTCCCGTCTGGAACCCGAAGCGCCTTTTGCTACCAAATATTTCCCTCACCCACGTAACGCCCCGGGAGTATTTTACACATTATAGGAATTTTTATCCCGAACAGACAGAAATCATTCAAAGCTTCAACTTCAACATGTCATTGCAATAAAAGTGATGCCTTGTCCTCAACTCTTTGCTCCGGAAAGCCAGTGAGGCAGCGCCTGCATGGCTGTGTATGCTCAAGGCTTCGTCATATTTGCGACTAAACCCATGCGATATTGCTATTGAATATTGAATGCGCAATCATGTGATAGACTAGCGATCCGTATCTACAGAAGCGGGCTTTACTTGCGCAGTAAATACGCGGTAAGCACAGTGCCGGAGTGATGACGCTTTGAATGTACGTGTGTTTGCTCTTTGTTGTAGTGGAATGTTCCAAATTCTTCAAAAAAGCAAAACTGTCGTTGAGGCGAATCAAATCTTGCGGAATTAAGAAAATGTAGCCCGCTGTAAATCGAAAGCATATATGATAGCGCCGTTATGAATGCTCTCGTATAGTCATGGGCTTCATGTTCTAATGGCTATCGGTGGCTGCATACTCCACAATCAAAACACCTTTGCCCCTCCCAATCACGTGGAATGCCTATTGCGCTCTGATTGAGGATCCGGACAGCCGATTTGCTGAAGCGGCGATTACTACGTTGCGCATGCCAGCCTATCGCAACGCTTTGCTACTTGTTAAAACTTCCAGTTGTAAATTTATGTTCATAGCTGCCAGCTTGTTTATTCCAGAGTCGAATCTCCTTCGAACACGATGTACTTGTGCACGATCGCGATTTTCTGCGTCGTCTTCCTGTTCTGCTCCTTGGCCATCGTCCTCTCTCTGGCAACGAGTGGTAAGAATAAAACATGTGCGCTAACTCAAGACGACTGCTCACCGCGAAATCTCTTCATATATAAACCTTCTATTGTTCTGTTTTTTTTTTTTTTTTTTTTGCTGCGATCGCATTTTTGTGCAAGCCCAAATAACGATCGAGAAGGGAAATCTGGGCTGGTTGGAGTTCATTTTCGATCATTTTGCAGCGCAATCAAAAGACGAGGACGCAGACACAGCGCTCGTGTCGTCACATCCTTGGCCTGCGTCCTCGTCTTTTTATTGCGCTGTAAGTTGATCGAAAGTGAACTGAATATCGATGATTATCGTAATGCGAGTGTACTATTTTATTCGCCATGTATCGAAAGTAGCTGCTGCATGCAGACATTCACGTGACGTCGATAGAATGCCTAGCTGTCAAGAACTTTACGTCATAATTAGTCAGAACTTTGTTCTGTTGTATTCGCGACCGTTCTAACTCTGGTTGCTTCCAGCCAGTCAATCCTTTCGCCGATTTCTCTCGTCTTGATCGTATACACAAACGACGTTCACTTGCTGATCGCTTGATCGTTTACCATCGAAATTAAACACCAAAAAATAGCCTCGTCAAATATTTAGCGGGCTGCATAGTAAAATCACGATGCAGCAACCGCATCAATGATCACGATCCGAAAACCTGAAAGGACTATAACCTATTTCAACGTCACTATGACGACGTTACAAAATGAGCCGTGTGCCAATCCCGTGGCAGAAGGGCGGCGCTGACTAACACTCCCATGTTTGCGTGGGCATAGATTCTCGATGAAGTGGACGAATGACGACTGTAGCTCAATTGGTCCAGCATCGGGCGTGTTACGAGAAGGTTGAAGGTTCGGTCCCTGCCGGCGGCATGTTTTTTTTTCGTCCACTTTACTTTCTTCACATCTGTATCACAATTACTACAATGCACTTAAAACAGAGCAATTAACTTTCCTCATACCTGCCTTGGATTCGCTGTCTGCTGGTTTTCGTTAATCCTGTGACTCGAGTAATATAAGTCCGTGTTGCCTACTAAAATTTTCTCGGGAAATATTCATTCTTGGTGTCCCAATCAAGAACCTCAAATCAAGGACCTCAAAGAAAGACCACGACAGCACCAGAATGACGTCCGAAAGTTTGCAAGGAATCACAACACACGGCCAAACATTTCGAAGATACTGACCACCGTATCAATTTTCATTTTCTCGGGAAATGGCCCTAGAATTGTAACCAACTGCCGAAAACGACTAATAATTGAGTCCTTGCATATCCAACCGACTCCAAACAATTTGAAGCGCTTGTCATGAGTAAGGAGAGGACGTATGGACGACGAAGACGACGAAGTAGGAGGAGAAGCACGCGGAACAGGCACGAGCGCGTGCAGGGTAGCACACGGCGCGATGCGCGTGACACGAGCCGTAAGCGAAGGCAGCAGTTCGATGAGCTGGCATTGTTTGCGTGGCTACTGAAGAAGAAGGTCGCATTGGCAGCTACGTTCTGTCAACGGGAAGGCAGCGAGCGTTCGATTCCGGAGGCCGTGACGCTGTCACTCCGTGGCGTGGCCGTTGACCTCGACGACGCTCGGGCGAGGCTCCTCGGAGGTGTTGCAGCACCTTGCGGCAATTCCGGACGCACCAGCAGCAGCCCCCCTTCAAACTTCGGCCAGCAACAATCCCCGGGACGCCACGTCATCATGTACAGCAGGGGCCGAGCTCGTACTTAGGCCTAAGCGGCAGCGACGCCTGGCCACGTCAGCGACCGGGAAGCGGCTTACGGCAGCGTGGCCAACCGACACGTATCAGAGCGACAATTGAAGAGGATCGTCGGATACATCGACTGCGGATCCAACCCCACGGAGGCGGGACTCATGGAGTTTGACGGAACCAAGTAAGCGTGTTCCATCCAGACTACGACTCGACGGCGAGGCCTACGTGGCCAGACACTCCAGTAGCGACGCTAGTCGTAGGTCTCAAAGTACTGAGAAGTGTGTTTGTTAACTTTCGCATATTTCTTTTGTGTTTATAAGATTTTCTCTGTTAGTTGTTTTGAGTGTTTTCTTATAGTTTTTCTTGTGTGTAATTAAATTATGTTTGCTGTGCCTACCTGCGCCTTCTCAATCTATCTCCAGCGCACACGCCTCCGAGATCGGTGACAAAACAATTGGCGAGCCTGCCAGGATGATCAGATTCCAGGATCATCAGAGTCCAGGATTCAATCCGGCCCAGTCACCGATTCTCAGGGGGAATAAGTTGGTGCGGAGATGGATTGGGAGCGCTTGACGGCGATAGCTAAAGATCTAGGAATGACGAAAGAGGAGACTTTGAAGTTTTTTGATAAAGCCCAAGTTGAACATGAGCGCGAATTTGAACGCGAAAAAGAGCTTCTCGAATTGAAGTTGAGACTAGCGCAACTTAATGGTGTTCCGCAAGACGACCAGAGCGTCACATCAGCATCCTCTGGCTCGCAGTCACCCAAAACTACCCGCATATGTCCGAGAAAGTTAATGGCTCCGTTCGATGAAAGACGTGATGACTTGGACGCCTATTTACACAGATTTGAACGGATTGCCAGGGGTCAAGGTTGGGACAGAAGGGAGTGGGCAACAGCACTCAGCCTTTGTCTGGTAGGAGAAGCCTTAAGTGTTTTTGGCCGAATGCCCGCCGATGACTCCATGGATTATGATAAAGTCAAGAAAACACTGTTGCAAAGATTTAGGTTGACGGCGGAAGGCTTCCGTGAGCGGTTTCGTGGGTGCAAGCCAGAGAATGCAGAGACAGCAAAGCAGTTTGTGTGCCGCTTGTCAAATTATTTTGAAAGATGGATGGAGATAGCGAATGTAGAAAAAACATATGAAGGCGTACGTGATTGCATGGTCGTGGAGCAATTCTTGAATTGTTGCAGTAACAAGTTAAGTGTTTTCCTGAAGGAACGAAAGGTAGCCTTACTTGATGATGTAGCAGAGCATGCCGATCAGTATTTGGAGGCCCAGGGATTTAGAAACCTAGGGAAGGCAAATGAAGGCTGTGACAAAGCAAGCACAGATGAGACAAAGGTTAGACCTCAGGGCGTAGCGAACACGTCACAGCGACCACTCAGGTGTTTCCTGTGTAACCGCATTGGGCACCGAGCTATGAATTGTCGAACTGGAGATGGTCGTTCACAAGTAGTGGTGTGTCAGTTGTGCAATAGAAGGGGACACCGAGCGAACGAGTGTAGGTCAGGGACTACAGACAAAGTAGCCTGTATAGTGGACTCCCAGGATAGTAGCACAAGAGAAGTTGGGACTAAAGACAAAGTAGCTTGTATAGTGGACTCACAGAGGGATAGCGTGGAAGAAGGGCAACAGGCACAGAAAGAAGAGTCGGGTAAGAACGAAAGTAAGCTGTACTCTCAAGGAGTTGGGTTACCGGTCGTAGACGGAGAGGTGCATGGACAAAGGGTGAAAGTTTTGAGAGATACAGGCACAAATATTGTTTTGGTGAAAAGGAGCTTAGTAGACGAGTCGAATCTAACAGGGGAGTACGCAACAGTCATTTTGGTGGATAGTTCGGCGAGAAGGCTTCCAGAAGCTTGGATAAAAGTTGCAAGTCCATATTACACAGGTTGGGTGACAGCAAAGTGCTTGGAGAAGCCCATGTATGACCTTGGGTAATGTGCCGGGAGTCAGGAAAGCAGATGAGCCTGATACGAACTGGGTAAACAACAGGGACGTGGTAGATGAACAGAATGCAGCCAGTGGTAGAGTAGCGGAACCAAAGGAGAGTGGTAAAGAGGAATCATGCCACGACAGAGTAAGAGAAGTGCAGACGCCAATAGCAGAAGTGGCATTGGCAGCAATTACAAGAGCGGCGGCAAAGAGAGAAGCAGAGGCCACAAGATTGAAGGTGGCGACCATGCAGAGTATAGATGTAACCCCTATGGAGTTCCGAGAAGAGCAGAAAAAGGATGAATCGTTGAAGGGTTGTTTTGAGAAGGTAGGGGAACCATTCAAGAAACAGGGAAGCAGGAATGTATTTGAGTTCCAAATACACGATGGACTATTGTATAGGAGATGCCAGTTTAGTTCAGGAAGGGAAGTACTACAGCTGATGGTACCCAAAGCTTACAGGAAAGCGATACTTAACTTGGGACATGACAGTGCCATGGCAGGGCATCAGGGAGTTAAGAACACGCTTACTAGAATTACCGAAGAATTCTTTTGGCCTGGGATTCAATCAGAAGTTATAAGATATGTGAAGTCTTGTGATGGGTGTCGGCGCACAGTACCAAAAGGGAGAGTAGGCAGAAAGAAATTATTCGACCGTGGAAAAGAAGGGCTTGGCGTTACTACGGGATAATAAAAGGTTTCGCAGCGATTTTTTCCGAAAGAATTTCAATGTACAGACGGATCATCAAACGTTAGAGTTCATAAAGAGGGCAAAGTTGACAAATGGAAGAGTAATGCGATGGAGTCTTGCACTGCAAGAATACTCATTCAGTGTAGAATATATTAAAGGGAGAGAAAATGTGGGGGCCGATTTTTTGAGTAGAAGTTGTTGAGCGGCCAAAATAGGTGTAGAGGGTAAAACAGGGAATAGCAAAGCTTGATAGCACTAGGAGGATGAAATTGTGCAACATATATGGCGATGTATTGATGTGGGTGGTGCATATATAGTGCGATAGGGACGATTGACTTATATAGCAGTGTTGTGAAGTGACCAGCGAAGTGTGTGTGTGACAAGTATGTGGTGAAGTGTCAAGCGGAAAGGCCTGTGAGTTGACAAGAAGACAGGCATTACGACAAAAGAAAGAAGAGTAAAGTTTTTTTTTAAGGAAAAAAAAACTTTCGGAAAAAAGGGGCCTGTGTCATGAGTAAGGAGAGGACGTATGGACGACGGAGACGACGAAGTAGGAGGAGAAGCACGCGGAACAGGCACGAGCGTGTGCAGGGTAGCACACGGCGCGATGCGCGTGACACGAGCCGTAAACGAAGGCAGCAGTTCGATGAGCTGGCATTGTTTGCGTGGCTACTGAAGAAGAAGGTCGCATTGGCAGCTACGTTCTGTCAACGGGAAGGCAGCGAGCGTTCGATTCCGGAGGCCGTGACGCTGGCACTCCGTGGCGTGGCCGTTGACCTCGACGACGCTCGGGCGAGGCTCCTCGGAGGTGTTGCAGCACCTTGCGGCAATTCCGGACGCACCAGCAGCAGTCCCCCTTCAAACTTCGGCCAGCAACAATCCCCGGGACGCCACGTCATCATGTACAGCAGGGGCCGAGCTCGTACTTAGGCCTAAGCGGCAGCGACGCCTGGCCACGTCAGCGACCGGGAAGCGGCTTACGGCAGCGTGGCCAACCGACACGTATCGCAGCGACAATTGAAGAGGATCGTCGGATACATCGACTGCGGATCCAACCCCACGGAGGCGGGACTCATGGAGTTTGACGGAACCAAGTAAGCGTGTTCCATCCAGACTACGACTCGACGGCGAGGCCTACGTGGCCAGACACTCCAGTAGCGACGCTAGTCGTAGGTCTCAAAGTACTGAGAAGTGTGTTAACTTTCGCATATTTCTTTTGTGTTTATAAGATTTTCTCTGTTAGTTATTTTGAGTGTTTTCTTATAGTTTTTCTTGTGTGTAATTAAATTATGTTTGCTGTGCCTACCTGCGCCTTCTCAATCTATCTCCAGCGCACACGCCTCCGCGATCGGTGACAGCGCTCTCAAGGAAACGTGGCTACTGTGTACTACATGCAGGGCCTTCATTTATCTCCGCGAATCGCACAAAACAGAAAATGACGCCCAAATCCTGCTTCTCACAGCCAAGCGCTTACATATCCCCCTTTTCTTGTCCCTACCCTCTTCATTTTGCCGCAAACCTTCTCTCCCAACTTCTCGCCTTTGCTGGCCGACAGCTCAACATTCACCCTGGAAGAAGTCGCCGAGCAGGCTGCGAAACTCGGGATCTTGAATATTACATTAATTTGCAGGGAGGTAGCACACAGTTCAGTTCAGCATTCAAACCCAACCAGATATGCAACGCTGTCAAAATGTTTGCCTTTCAAAGGGGAAGAGAAGCGTCGAACGCTGTACGCATAACTCGTATTTTAACGAAGCACCGGCGACTTACGCGCAACGATGCAAGAATGGCAATGAGATTGTGTGTTGTGCTTGCTTTGACTTCTGTGTCTTATATTTACGCCACGCCTCCGTTCCTGCCTTTTTCATCAGGCGATGAAGAGGATGTCGCTGAGGTGGATCAAGGCTATGGCGGTGGAGGAGGAGGAGGTGGTGGTGGTGGCGGTAGTTCGCCTCCTGCTGTACCAACTGAAGGCCCCTTGATGACGCCTGCAAGTACGACAGGCGAGCCTACGACCGTTGTAGGACAGCCCGTAACCCAAGTACCAGTCGATCCTCATCAAAAAAACACGGTTGCCACTCCCCATCAGACACAGTCAACACCGAGTACAGCGCCTCCTGCGCCACGTGCGACAATCACAGGGGCTACTCCGAGTACAGTTGCACCGACGCCAAGTACGAATACCCCTCCTGCCATTACAAGTACACCGGCACCAAGACCAACTGTGGTGACCACACGTGCGACTCGAACAACAACGACTTCCACAAAACGTCCGACTACCTCCCGTACGACTCCCAGTAGACCTCCCAGGACGCGGTCGACTAGGAGAACAACGGCTTCCACAAAGCGTCCGTCTACCTCCCATCCGACTCCCAGTAGACGTCCCAGGACACGGTCGACTACGAGAACAACGGCTTCCACAAAGCGTCCGACTACCTCCCGTGCGACTTCCAGTAGACGTCCCAGGACACGGTCGACTACGAGAAGACCGACACCCACGCCACCACCGGTGGTCACAAAAAGTAAGGTTAAATACATGAACTTCAGAGCCTTCCTATGCGAAACTATATTCTCACTATGAGGTCCACCGTAGCGCGGACTAAGAGTTCTTTTAGAGCCTGACTTGACTGGCGCGAATACTAATACAAGGGCAAGGAACACGAGATGCCGACGAGCACGCGTCGGCATCTTGTGTCTCCTCTCTTTGTCTGGGTATTTGCGCCAATCAATCCAATTTCAGCTATATATCAACTAGCCCGACAGCAGACGCTGCTAAACGTCCATTTGGTCACATAGGGTGCAGTTCAAGTTCATCTGAGTACACAGGTTTTTCTTTACATTTCTCCCCAGACTATTACACTGAAACAGCTAAACAAAGCCGGCCCGCGTTATGGCAAATGTATTGATACTTAAATTAGTTAGCTCGTCTGGTTAAGTTACTGAACATGGGTGCATTTTCTAGAGCTTAAGAGAAATAGGAAAGACACGCAAGCAGAGACGAAGGAACAGTAACAACGATGGCTCTCAGTATCAACAGTAAGATCAGTAAGAACGCCTAAATAGAATGTACTTGCTAACTGAATTTGTGTGCGTAAGTTTTTTTTAAGTGCTACAAATGCATCAAACAAAGGCAGTGGGCTACCATCACTGCTAGTGTAACAGCAAAAGCCCCACCACGACTGGAATTACGCTCCGGCAGCTATAACAACCGCGAAAATGAGACTACGGTGGTCTAATAACGCTGGCGAACACGATGGCAAAATGGATCCACACAGGACGTAGGGGTTTCTGTGTCCAGCATACCTATTTTGCTGCCCTCGTCATTGCTAGCGCTTAATCGTCGCAATTCAAAGTATACTCACATGGCTACATGCCCGTCCTCACAAGAGCAATCGCTATTCCGACCGCAACAACACAATGAGTATAATTGAATATGATATAAAAAACAACCGGTGCGAGAGCTGCGACAAAAACGGTTAATGACGTTTGCTAGAAATACGTCACTTTAAAAAAACGACAAACAATGCAGACGTAGCTTTAATAATCTATTATTTATCTTCACTGCTCTCTACTGCTTTCCATACGTGCTACCCATGCCGATACCATCGTGGTGATTTCGACTAAGATGTCCTTAAGGTGGGCTGAGACTTCGTTTGGTTAAAGAATTCGATTTTGCAATTTCGTAATCATCTGATAGAAAATTTCGTTATCTTTCAGAAAATTTATTGCACTTGGGTACTCGCGCTTTCCAAAACAATTTTTGGCCCTTCTTCTTCGAAACGTTGACATGAAATGTGGCTGTAGCCTGTACTCTTGCGTGGTCTCTACGCTTTTCTCAATAGATTTGGGAGGTTTGCGTACCCTTTTCTCGGGAACTGTAAGGCTTAAGCAAACAAATATTGCCACATGTGTTAAATAGTGGCATTTACACAATCGTGACTAAACTCAGGCACCTAACTGAATTTGTGTTTTTTTTTAGCATAACGCTCTTAAGGGCAAATTTTCATACGTCGACAAAGGTCATAACAGCCATAACAAATCTATAGTCGGATACAACTTAAGAAGTGAGGAAAGGCCCCGCCTAGACGACCGAAGCGCGGCAGCCGATCGCCTTCGCGACTAAAGAAATAGTCCCACTCATGCACGCGCCGATGTTCTCCGAAGGCGGAGCCACCGGGCGTCCCGCTCATGACGTCAGTCCCGAGTGCGCGCCCATTGGTCCAGGCTTGTGTTCATCCGCCTTTGAGGAGGAAATGCCGCTGACTTCTAAAATTGTATCCGACTATAGTTTTCGTTGTATGCTCACAATTGTAGTTCCGCTTCCTGTAAAGCGTTTGTAGTTACCTTTTAGAAAATTGCAATGTTCTGCAAACGCCAGCTATCAAGAAAAAAGCAACTACATTAAAAGTTATTAAAAAATAAAAAGAACACTAAATATAATTTAAAACTAATTTTGAGCTCCAATGCAACCTGCGTCTTTCTTTGAAATTTCTTGCAAATTTCGTAGCCATAGCTTTTATTACCGCTACTGTACAGCCAAATTTTGAAACTCACTTTCAAAGTCTCACCCCACTTTAACAGGCAATAGCGTGAGAAGGCAAGGTACGCTCTCTTCGATATTGTACAATTTATCAAGGTTACCCGCGCTGCCATTGTGGATTGGAAGCCTCACGCCATATTCTCTCTTGTCAGGGAGTGCTCTGTAACAGACAACACTTGCTTGCGTTTTACGTGCCAAGAGCACGATATCCATAGTAGCGCGGTACTCCGAGTAATTTGGACCACCTGGCGTTCATTAACGTGCACTTACACCCTGTGCAACAGAGGGCTCGGCCATTACACAGTGCCCTGCACGCTATTTCAGAGTTTTTCAAACGTCGCTAAGGCCAATATTATCCCATTTAACGCCTACTCACTCCGCGATTAGCTCCGCTAGTCTAGATTCGCTTGACAGGATCCATGCATTGAAGGCTGCCAGGTTCATTTTTCAGCAGATGCCTGTTCTTATGCCTAATAAATTCCTAATCTTTCACACTGTCGAGTTTCCCTATTTCTTGATGTTACATGAAGTGGAGTTACATATATAGACCAATTTAGAACACAAAATTGAAACAATGGGAAATTCGTAACACTCAAGTGCAAGAATGCCTTAATGCTATAATGACCGTAACACTCTTGTGCGCCTTTGCTGCTGCCGACAACTTCTCTTTTTGTGAATTTTTGCTCCAAATATGTGGTCTTTGTTCGTAGGCAGCACGAAGAGGCGGACAACAACGACCATTCCCGGCCCATCCGGAAAACCTAATGGTAACATAGCATTCTCATTATCGTCATCTTCAAATTTACGTTAGCTGCACGACAAATATTAACTCTTCTAGTGATCCCCAATCATCCCTGTGTTGTAACATATCATCGCTAAAGGAATTATTTCATGTTATGCTTGGTGTCTTCTTAATTTCGTCACGCACCGAATCGGTATATTGCATAATGGCGGAGTTACGGCACTATACAAGCGACAGTAAGTTGAACGTAAAAGTTCAAATAGAAAAGAAAAAAATACCCATCTCATGAACACACTAAAACTTTGTTTGATACTGTGATTTTACGTAAACGAACATGTTAATGACATGTAACGAATACAGTACAGTCGAATTAGGAAAACGCGGCACTATATTGACGCTAAGTTTCAAACAAAAAAAAAATTCCATGATACAGCCTTTCTACAGGTTACTGCGCCAGTTATGGTGGTATGCCAACGCAAATGAAGGAAATGCTGAACAAACGGACTAGGAATGTCAAGTAGTTAGGAAAGCTACAGATACAAAACCAAGTACATGAATTCAGTGCCAATATCTCTGTGACATAGATTTCCTTACGGGAACTGTGCGTTGGAAATATACTATATTTAAGTGTTTGTAAGAGCGAAGGGCAGTCCTAAGGAGTTTTCGTGGCAATGCCGCGTTGTCCCATGACTAAGATACCTAACACACTTTGGGAGATCCCAAAAAAGGCAGGAAGGGGAAGGTGGAAGCTTGCGATCAGAAATTAGTCAACCGGCGGTGTTAGCTAGAGCCGACGTTTCGACAAGTGGACTTGTCAAGTGGAGTTTCAGCTTTTAAAAAGACACGTTTACGAATTTCTCATATTTTGGGAGAGTTATATTAACCATTAAGAAAGGCGGTAGCTGCCAGGCGAAGTCGCTGCCGGTTAGATACTCGAGGCAACGTAGTGGGCACACTCCTGTAAGACGGCGCAAGCAAGACAAAGTGGCATCTTTGCAGGACATTGCTAGAAATGTAAAAAAATCACAGCATATCCAGGGAGTGAATGATGATCAGTGGGCGAAGCTGCGGAGGTTCATCGGTAAACCGTGAATCTTCCGTGAATTCTGCCCAGTACATCATCACCGACGTGAGATCGGGCGCGTTTATACTAAAGGTTCGATGAGTTATGACGACTTGCAGCTCACTTTAATTTTACATGTACGCTGTGAATTTTCATTGCTTAGAAAACCATTGCTTTAGAAAAATCTGGCGTCTTTCGTTAAGCAGCTGGCGTCTTTTCGTTTTGCTTTAGAAACATCTGGCATTCTTTCGTTTTGCTTTTACAAAACATCTGGCGTCTTTCGTTGGTTTATTTCATCAATCAACGGCGTTTTGAACAAAATTTTTATTGTTTAATCACGCACAGGAGAAATCTCACCAGGCACTACCTTGGAGGTAAACAATGGCTGCTAATGGGAATGAGAGACAGAAGAAGTCGGCTTTTAGCTAACACTTACACTTCTACTTCTCCTAACGTTTCCTACTGGAACATGCCAATGGCTGCTAATGGGGAATGAGAGACAGAAGAATTCGGCTTTTAGTTAACGCGCACGCTGCGAATTTTTTATTGTTCAACAACGCACAGGAAAAATCTTCCACCGGCACCACCTTGGAGGTCAAAGCGTAAGGCTTGTTACGGACTACGACTACTACTACTACTCCTACTACTACGACGACGACTACGAGGGACGAACGGGTGCCGCCTTAAGGAGCTCGCCCCTAAAATGTCTATCACAGTTAGAAAGGGATATATTCACGAACTAGAGAAATAATGTAGAGGAGAGCATAGGCGTGCACAGAGTTCCGCATCAGGGGGGGGGGGGCAAAGCTTCATCGCAGCGCCCCCCCCACCCTACTAGTTGATGTATGGGGCAGATTTTACACCCCCCCCCGCCCTCTTTGGTGACTAGAAGGGTCAATGTACGAGGCAGATTTTGCGCCCCCCCCCCCCTCTTAGGTGATCAGGAGGGGCGGCCGGCCCCCCTGCCACCTGCGCGCACGCCTATGGGGGAGAGCATAGGCACTCGCTGCCAGACTCTGCACGGTTAATCTCAAGAGAGCCATTCTCTTCGCAGTATCGATCCAACACATGACATTTGAGATTTGTCGGATGTTGGCCTACAATGCTTTGTTCCCAGAAGTTCGATGAGTATTCGTTAAGACGTACTGCCGTATCTCTGCCTGCATAACGGGAGCAGTAAATGCCTAACACGCGCCCTCTAACGTTTCGAAGACGCGTTGTGTAAACGCATAGTGGCAAGATGGCGTTGCATGGTGCTTTTACTTTTCTTTCATAAATCATTAAATAGGGGAAGCAAAGGAAGGTCAGCAAAATCTAGTTTGTTTTTAAGCCGTCGCCCACACCACCGCTCCAGCCTGACGTCCGCACCGGCAGAGAGAGACCTGTTAATGCGTGTTCCACCATGTTCGAGAAAACATGCATTATGCGCCCAAACAGATTTTATGGAAGAAGAGGCGGCGAGCAGACACAAACACAATAGAAGAGAACAGCACAAGTGACGATTATAAATTTAATTTTGTTCATGTTGGCGCCGTTTCCCTTCTCTTATGTTGAACTTTTGTCACCTCACAGAACCTTGTCGTTCAAATACGCCTGTACGCTTAAATGCCTACTGATGTATTTATATTTACTGAACCGGCTTCGTTTTCTGTCACGATTCAATACGCAGTACTACTCGACTTGACACGTTCCGTTTATTGAATGGTTATCCTCCACAGTGGCGCAACGCATGCCCTCCTCTGCGTACGTCTGCACGGTAAGCCAACCAGTACGAGAAGGCACCTACTACCTGCCTCCTGACGGCATGTGCGACTTCATGTTCTATGACTCCCTCTACAAGAACGGCAAGAACAAACTTCTTGCTGGTATCAACACGCTGGAGCAGGATGTTCGGTACTTCATCGAACAGGCGTCCAAGTACATCAAGACCCAGTTCGGCTTATCCTTTGCACCCGAGTGAGTGATATCCTCCTACGCTTCGTGAACGGTTTAAACTGTACGTACCTAAGTAAATGTGCTTCGCGAGAACCACAAGGCGTAAGTTTCCCAATAAGCGAAGTTTCTTAGCGAACAGACACTTTAACCCTTTAAGCGGCAATTCAACGATATTGTTGACCTCAGTAGAAGGCCAGGCAAACAACAAACACTTGAGCTTTAGCCCTTCCTTTCTAAATTTAGCTTTAGATTCCAGCGATTCATTTATTTGACAAAATAAAGAACCGATGGAGCCAGCTGTTTTTCATTTCACTAAACGTGCGCTTTTCGTCGTCATCGTCCCATCGTGCGTACGTTATTAATTTTGTTTCTTTGTGGAAGGATGCTTTAGGAAGCAATATTTAGATTTTCGATAGGTTTCTTACGTTGAGTGACTTACTAGTGGTTTTTGACGGTGGTCAACAAAAGTGTTGATCTGCCAGACGGTAGTAAAGTGGCACGCTTGTCACTATACCTGATTGGAGGCCGTCTAACGAAACTCTGTGAAGTTTGGTGCGCCGTATTTATAAAATCTTCACCTTGTACAATATAGAGGGCGGCAAGAAAGCAGTACAGGTTTTTTTCTTTTAGGAATGAACGCAGCGCTAATCTAGGGAGCAGATTGGGAAACGAAGGCCATCGCGCTGGTTCCGCTTCACTCGGGTCATGACATTTTGATGAAGACTAGTTGAGAATTTTTGCGCCGAATAATGCCCACATGTAAACTAGGATTGCAGATGTTTTGATGGATGTAGTCGGTTCCGGTAACGAACTCCAAAGACGTGTAGCGGAGAGGCAGAGGAAGAAGGATGATGCGACATGCGTTACCAAAACCAACTCATTTATTCGTTGGCCCAGGCTCTCGCCTATCGTGCCTTCACAGACTTCATCGTCCTTACTGCGTCGGCACGCCGGCACGCGACAGCTCCCCCCGCCGTATAGACGGGGTCGCAGTCCAAATGAAGTCCATATTTCAGTCCTTGTCTAGAGATCGTAGTGGTGAACGGGTGCTCGGTTTTTTTTTTCAGGGGGTCGGGCCGAGAGTGGCGAAGAGGACGGGTTGAGATCATGGGTTAATTGTGCAAGCCGGTACGCGCGAGAGAGGGAGCAGCGGGGTTTCCGCGACTTGCTTCTGCGGCTGCGGGGGCGAAAGGGGGCGCACCTTCGGTGTTCGCAGTGGAGGAATGCGAGGCTCCACTTTTGCTGGCGGCACTGCTGGAGGTGGAACAGCAGCCACTTTCAGCGGAGCGGTACTCTCCTCGGCCAGCAACGTTGGCACAGAGGAAGGTGGTGGGTAGCCATACTGTGGCTGAAGGTACAGCGGCGGATGATGAGGTGGAGGCGGTGCCGAAAACTGCGCACGTGATTGGCACTCCCACCGGAGGGCGGCACGGGCGGTGCCGGGTAGTTCGGTCCTGGTGGCGGTGGAGGGGGTTGCGGCACAGGCATGGACACTTTCCTCGACTGGGGTGACCGGGTGCGGTGTTCCCCGTCGTCGGCTGCAGGTCCCTCTTTCGGCCGCTGTACAGGCGCTCCTTGCTGATCTTGAGCTTGAGACCTGTGCTCGGTGGCGGCGGAGTGTGCGGCCCCTCTACGAACTCTGGCACGTCGGCTGGAAGAGGCGTGGGTGGGATGCCAAAGTAGTGGGGCACCTGGTACGCACCTGGGGCCATGTACATAGGGGGCGGGAGAGGCAGAAGTTCTTTCGGCATCGGCGGGTCTGGCACGGTCTGAAGTTCGACACCAACGTTTAGCGCGGCAGGGAGTATGTGACGTGGCACTCCCGGTTGCGGTAGGGATAGTACGAACACTCAAAGTCGGTCGTACGCCTGCAGCCCAGGAGGAGGCACACCGCATCGCAGAGCAGGAGGAAGCATGGCTACTGTGATGACGTATTTGTCCTACTGCGAGACAATGTTACGGAGGTAAAAACCAGCCTCCATCTTGATGAGCCTGATGGCTTGACGTCGCGGCCAGAATTCGGGAAACTCCGGCGGCCGCAAGATGCAGTGCGACGTGGTTTCATCTGGTCGCAGCGCCATCGTGATAAGCGTGTCAGAGGTCGGTTGACTCGGTGCGAACGTCCGGTGGAATCTTCTGGAAGGTCATTCCAAGGTCCGGTGTCACCACTGTAGCGGAGAGGCAGAGGAAGAAGGATGCTGCTACATGCGTTACCAAAACGAACTCATTTATTCGATGGCCCGGGCTCTCGCCTCTCGTGCCTCCTCTGACTTCATCGTCCTCGCTTCGTCGGCACGCCGCCACGCGACAGACGCTCCTTCATAAAAGTGGACAGAGGGACAGAGTTGAGAATTATAGGCCAGTATCTTTACCTAGCATTGTATGCAAAGTTATGGAACATGTGATTTATAGCAGCATCACGTCTCGCCTTGTTGCCAATAACCTTCTTCATCCTAATCAGCATAGGTTCCGGCAGGGTTTTTCTTGTACGACCGCAATTGGTAGAATTTACTCATGAGCTTGCCTCAGCTGTCGACAAGCAAAGAGTTGAGTGCATATTTCTGGATTTCAGAAAAGCTTTCGACGTTGTTACGCCTAGTCTCCTGATCGCTACACTTCGACATTACAAATTGGATGATGGGGTTATTGCTTGGATAGCTAAATATCTCCGCTCAAGGCAGATGTCTGTAGCTCTCAACGGCTGTTCCTCTAAATATGTTTCTGTGACCTCTGATGTTCCACAGGGATCAGACTTAGGTCCACTTTTATTTTTGTTGTTCATAAATGACAGCACTTTGGGTATCACATTTTTATTTAGAATGTTTGCAGATGACTGTATAGCATATAGGGTCATCAATCGGGATTTTGACAAAGAAGCACTGCAACACGATTTAGATTTGATTGCCGCATGGTGTGATAAATGGAAAATGTCGTTGAATGTGAAAAAAAGTGTCCACGTCACATTTACCAGGAAACCCTCGCACTGCAGCAATCATTACACAATTATTAACGCTAATCTTCAAGAAGTCACGGAATATAAACATTTAGGTGTATTTTTAACTGTTTATTTGAGGGGAATAAACATGTCACTGACATTAGGAACAAGTCTGTAGGAATGTAGCGTTTTCTGAAACGTAACATCAGTGGTTTACCACAGAAACTTAGGGAGCAGCTGCATATTACACATGTCCGCAGTATACTGGAGTATGAGTGCGTCTGCTCGGGCCCATATACTGAGGAACTTGTAGATAAACTTGTAAAAGTGCAGAATATAGCAATTCAATTTGTCCTTGGAAATTATGACAGGATGCTTAGTATGACAGATAGCAAAAAAACATTAAATTGGTATCTTCTTGAACACCGTGTCGAAGCCTCAGACCAAAATTCCTTCATAGCGTTTATCGTTCGAGAACAGGGATCATCAGGCAAACGTATTTTCAACCACCCAACTATATTTCTCAAAGATGAGATCACCACTTAAAATACGTGAGATTCCTTTTAGGGGTGACGCTTTTCGCTACTCTTTCTTTGTTCGCACTATAAGAGAGCAGAACACTCTGCCACCGGAAATTGTCTGCATTTGTTCAAATGATGATTTTTTCTATGCTTTATGATTATATTTTTTGTGCTTGATTATGTGTACTGTAACCTTCCTGCTGCTTTCTATGTGTACTGTAACCTCCCTGTACTATTGCCTCCGATTTCATTTATCGGAGGCAATAGTACCGTCCGGGAATGAAATGATGTCGCAGCGATTAAAGCACAGTACAGCACTTTAAAACCCTTAAAACTGCACACAGAATCAAATATTCTCGAATACGATTCGTAAAACTATTGACTTTCTCAAAAAAAAAAAGACCTCTAGTTTTTACCAACCAATCATGAAAAAGTACGTTTAGAGCAAAGAACATATAGAAAATATGTGGATTATACAACACCACTGCTTCGTAGCACCATATCTGCAGTGATTTAAATTTGTCACGAATGGTACATAGAAGATAGATATGCCTGAAAGCAAAACATCGTTATGCACAGTTATGCATGTCCCAATTCCTCCAGACAACGAGAAGATCTCTTTACTAAACGCACCAATGCTGATGCGTTAATCTTGACGTCCTAGTTTAAACCTCTAACAATGCTTTTTCAATTGGCAGGAGCAATGACAACTTATTGGCACGACATTAATTATAGATGCTTCATCTTAGGATAAATCACAGGAATGCCGGGTTTGGTTAAATTATAGACATTTTTTTTTTTAATTTTGCAATGTCAACTTATTGCTGACAGTGGTTTTGTTCAGTAAAATTTCGGCGCTCTATTGCAACAACGTGCTTCGTCACACACATAATCTCATGCTTTGGCCACTACACTAGAATAGTGGCTCATTTCCGAAAGCACACTTGGAGAGGCGGCATGGGGCATCTGAAACTCATTCGTTTGTTTGTGCATTAATATCTTGGAAATGTATCAGAGGTACTCATTTCTTTGAGCCGTTTTCGAGACGGGAACTTTTGTGGTGTTGTAATATTTCGAATAGTAGCAGTGCCTTGTGAATCGAATATTGAGCTATTCCAATCGAGTATTTGAAATTTTGAATATTCACACGCCCCTAATAAAATGCCAACAAAACCACATATTCATCCTATCGCTTCATGTGCATCACTAATTTATTCGCATCCCAGAATGTCATACAATAGGAATGTTGGAAGATTGCACGAGGAAACGGGTTTAGAAGTGAATGCGCCAGATTGCATATAAACTTTCACCAGTGGCATAGCCCGAGGGTGTATGGGGAGGGGGGGTTGAGTCTCCTCCCGTGGAATTTTTACTATGGGCATCTGTCATATGCGCGCACACATGCAAACGCAGGCAGGAACGTACGTATACTCCATCTCACCCTACCGTTCAGCACTACCAAAGGTATAGAGGGTGTACGCAAGCCACCCACTCTTGCAGAAAAACATAGTTCCAGATATAATTGGCTTACAGTTCGAAAGGTAGATACATTTGCGCTTGTTTGGCACGTGTTGCGTCACATCAATGTGTGATATGTTTATTCTTCACATTGATGTCGTGTGACTTTTTTTTGCTGTATCAGTAACCGCCGGTAACTGCGCTTACAGATCAACATGGCAGCACCCATGCAGATGTGACCGCTCGCTTCGACTCGAATTTACACTTGCTGTACGCCCACTGTCCTGGAAGCAGCAAATAAATGGTGAAATTAGCCATCGCTTTATGCCGTCTCACGCTGAGGGCAATGCATGAGGCACATTTCGCCGTTATTTGCGAGATGAGCTGTTTGTGTAGCCACGCCTGCTAAGCCTAACGTGCCGAGAATCTGATAACGGTTCATGAAATTAGCGCACTATAGTCGCGAATACATTGCTGTCCAAGCGTCAACACATTCATCTTAAGCAAATAGAAGCGACAGTTCGTAACTTACGTGTCATACAGCGCACAATGACGACTCGATAAACTCGAAGCGGAAGGCACCAGCTCTGGGGGGTGCAGCCATTTCTTTTTTTTTTTTCAGTGATGCCGTCAGTTCGAATTACTCGCCCTACCAACGCCTCCTCTATAATGATGCCTGCCGCGTGAGCCAAAAACCTCCTGCCCTTCCCTTTCCCTCCTTTCTCGTTTCTAATGGAGGCGGTAGCTGGCGATCCTTGCGGTGGCCGCTTGCAACACACATTTGCCCCCGACGTCACACCACGTCAGCTCCATTGAAAACAATAGGGCAGTACGTGGCGCCATCCCTCGACAGGTGACCACAACTCGAGGCAGGACGGCTACAATGGGATAGCCAGAGACGCCGCAGGCATCTTTCTAGAGGAGGCGTTGGCCCTACGCATGCGAGCAGACGCCAGGGAGACGCCGAGCAGACGACGCGACGCGGATGGATACATGTGGAGGGGCTAATCGCCCTGCCTCTTGGCTAAGGGGCCCTGAAGCCTTCACAGTGCTGAAGGGAACTTCTGGCATGCAGTGTAGAGGAGTCGCAACAGCCCCTCCCCCCCCCCCCGCCCCCGTAAAAAGATTTATGGCTACTCCCCTGGCTTTCACCATTAGCCTTACACCTTGCGATAAACATTTATCCCGAGTAAGAGATTTCACGTGGTACGCCACCATGCCTGCGCAACCTTTATCTTGCTTCTGATCTTCGCGTGTAATCTTTTCGCAGGCATGTGCTCCTCAGCTCAGACTACAAGAACCCTAAATTCAAGGGAGTTATCCACACCCTCTGGAAGAAGAGAGTCCCCCACTTTGGGTTTTTGGACCTCTACAGGCAATACACAAAAGATGGAGTGGTCGCTGCAGCCCTTACTGTACTAAAGGTGAGTTTAGTACAGTTCATATTATTAATATATTTTCCGACGGGGTATTAATCTGGATCGCTCAGCTGACTTAAATATCCCAAAGTGGCACAGTCTGCCCAAAGTAAAGCCTATGGGAATTCATAGGATAATTTTCAAAGGCCCCTTCCTCACAGCTTTTCCACGAGTCTGTGTACAAAAAAAAGGTTTTGTTCTCTTTTTAAGCTGTCGTCGGTATGGTGAAGAGTAGTAGGGTAGAGGGTAAAAAGGGGAAAGAGGAGTACCGTTGACGAGGGAGGCGAGAGACAGAAATGGAAACGTAGATTGCAGGCAGCACGCATGCAATAAATAATTGCCATAAACGAGAATCGATTGACCAGTCGCTTCCCTTAAAGGGACCCCACTGCACTATTCGAACGTTGTCGGAAAACGCTGTAGATCGGTATTCCACGCTGCTGTGAACATGTGAGCCAAATAATATAGCACTGCACGCGGAAAGAAATATACGAATACATTTCAAAGACTGCTAAGAATCACACGCTCTTTTTGCAAATAACATCATCGATGCGTCCGACTATGCCAACGGAGGGAAGGGCGCACCCAATAGCTGGTTAGAGCAATCTTGTGCTGCTTAGTTACCGCAGAAGTCACGGGGTGCCGGCACGTGCCGGCGCCGCTCTCAGTGGTTTCTATAGTTCACTAGAGTGGTGTGCGACAATTACACTCTAGCGAGACGAGCGGGCTCATGATCAAAGCTATAATGAACCAACGCGTCGTAGAAAAAAAGTCAGTTTCACGGTAACGGCGAAGCAATGAATGCGATAGCAACAAATTGGAATGTAATGCGAAGAACGGAAAGCAGCTCGAAATTCCCAGCGCGTCGCTCAAGCCCAAAGGACGCACGAAAAGAACGCACACAGGACGAGCGCGAACTATCATGTGTCACAGCTCAATACTTGAAGTGCGCTGGTCAAACATGAAGCAGGATGCACGAAACGAACAGGTACGCACAGGACGGGCACGAACTGTCACAGTTGTTACTTATCTCTGTTTGAACAGCGCGCTCCTTTCGCAAACGCGGCCGCTGCAGTGAGCGAAGTGACCTTCGTACGCTCTGTGACTTCAGCGCGGACTTCGCTAGCAAAGCACAAGACATAAACCCCCCGCACCCCCCCCCTCATTCCTCGAGATAAGCGCGCGCAGGCGACCACTCCCTGTAGGGCGAAGAGCATCGGCGTTCGCAGGAGCGGGGCGTCGACCTTTAAAGCGCCCCACGCGCACTTCGCGCCATCTCGCTGGTGACCAAGACAGCATGTTGAAGTATATCGTGTATATAAATAGCTCGCCGTTAGCCCGCTGAAAGACTAATGTTCACACAATTGCTGAGCAGGGATTGTCGCTGGAGCTAGCGTTTCAACAAGAGAAATAGTCTTCACCAGTTCCTGAAACATTCGTACCAGCGACAACGATTTCCCATCGCTTCAAGTGAGCATCTTGCACAGATTTGTGTGTTGTTTAAGTGTATCACATATTGGAAGGTTAGGAAAAAAAATTATACCATTTCCCGCTAAAGGGGACCATGAGGCAATGCGAAGCTGGAGCACTTGCACGATCGCGTTCCGTTGGCGTTCTTTGGGCATGCTACCGCCCTCGCGTCGTGGAACGCGAAGAGGAACGCTACGCGCGTCTTGTCTTACTTCTCGCCTGGCCGTTAATTCTCACGGGGCGAGCGGAGAACGCGGTCGGCAGGCTTGCGAGAGGGGGGCAGCGTAGGAGAGGAGAGAGAGGGGGAGGGGACGCGCATGCGCTGTTGCTTATCGCGGCGTTGCGCAGGAGAGAATTTCGACATGTCTAGCCCGCGCGTTTCAGAGGTAGAGTGGAAAGGGGAAGTGGAGAGGGGAATGGGAGAGGGAAAAGGGAGACAGAGAAATGGGAGAGGGTGAGTGGAGAGGGTGAGTGGAGAGGGAGAGAGGAGAGAGGGAAATGAGAGGGGGAGGGATGTGGAGAGATGGAGGGAGAGGGTGAGTGGAGAGGGTATGCGCATGCGCAGTATGGGTGGTCACGCCGCACACCACCACCACCACCACCGGATTGAACTCCGCCATAAGATACTTCTCATCTAAAATACGTCGCGTCGCAAACAGTTGTTAACCGAAGCAATAGTGATGATTTATGTCTATTTATCAATATATTTCCTTAGGCGCATCGCCAATATTTTGTGTCATATAAAATCTGCCAGAAACCCTTTTTGGTTCTCGTAACAGTAATACGGTTGAGCATACCGCACAGCAGCGACCATGCCTCAAATGCTGTTGTGAAGTGAGACCAGGCTATTTCACAGCATCTGTTTTTTTTTTCTTTTGCTCAGGCGGTGCACCTTCAACTGCAGTCGAGGACCTCAGTCACAACGCCTTCTTACTACGTCGTCGGCATGTCTCTCGACAATTCAGACAACAGCCAAATCCTCAGTTTGATGAAGTGAGTCGCACATAATAGGCATCAGAATAATCAGCGGTGTATGACGCGTGTTTTGTACTCTATACAAAGCAATCTTTAAGAATGAATGACCTGTAGTATATGGGACGATTTCGGCAAGGCAGTTCTACAGAAGCCCGCAGAACAGGGGCAGTTTTTTTGAGATAGAAAAATTTGACGTCCGTCCGGATGTCTCGGTAGCAAAGAATCAATTGTTCTGGAAACTCCGGATATGTTAGCTTTGCACATTTGTGCTTGAAGCGCGTGGATCACATAGAAAATGGAGATAAGGAAAACGCAGGGGCCTCCTAATTGGTAATATTATCTACAACGATGTTCATGATATTAACTCGATATTCTCAATACTCACGCTCGTGCAAGGCAGGCATCTTTCGGAGGCTCTGTGGCTCCACGTGGTTGGAACTATTATTCGTCAGCGGCTGATGTGAACAAAAGACGTTCAGAGTATCGTTGAAACAAGAAAACATGAATGCAATTCATAAAACATTGATTGCTTCAAAAGTAGGTAACAGCACGTCCCAAAAGCGGACGCTTCGTGCTTTCTCATTCATAACTCATAAGAAATGCTTAGAGGTCGTCGGATATTTATTGTTTCTATCATGCACGAAAATATTTGATAACTCCAATCTATTCCGCAATAAATATTACGAACCGTACACTTAATACAAATTTGTGCGACCCTGATCATTGGTTCTAGGCAGATATAACTTAGCAATTTACATGAAGTATGTCTTGGGCAAAAAATATACTTTAAAGATTGTCTATAAAAATTTCGATAACCCTTCGACTGTATGTATGGGTTTCAGTGTGGAAGTAAACCGCATTTTCAGGCAGATAAAGCTCGTGAGGATAAACTATACCTATTTGCACAAGGCAATTTTTTCTACTTAAAATCATTCCCTAGTTTTCAAAAAGGTCTTTGTTGATGAGAAAAGACAGATTTTGCACAAAGGTCAGCATTATCTATTAATAGTGCCTTTACAATTTTTTTTTTTTCGGGTCGTAATTTGAGGGGTAAAGATTAACACATACGCAAAGAAATGTATACCGGCAGGTCATGCGGTTCACGGGCAACTATTGTGGCAGTGAATCGACTTCTTGAATTGCCTCAGGAAGTTCTGTTCCATTTCGTGTGAAATACATATATCACACAGTAAGCACTTTAGCTAGATTCTCTTTTTTTTTTATGCCACCCTAGCCCTCATGTTGTACTACCTGCTTGCCTATCTGACTGGAGAACAAGCTCTAAAAAAGCAGCAGCAATCGCGAAATTTTGACATCCTAACTAACCAGATTGTGTATTCGAAGTTGAAAATAAGGTGTTCCTAACTGAATCAAATAACCAACACCGCTAGAACTTTACAGAACCAGCACTTCCTGTTTCATGCGGCTTGATGTATGTGGCCGTCTTAAACGTATGGAAGCACTACGTTTTATTGCAGTAACTATGTTCTAACAGAAAGCCTGCGCCTAGTTTCGCTGAGTTGCGTGTGTGGTTATTTTTCTTATTGGCCGCCGTTCAAACAAATTATTTTGCGTTGTGTTTTTTCTCCAGGACGTTGTTCACTCCGTCAATGTTTATCTCGATTGCGCACCTGTCCTACTCGGTGAGGCAGTTCGCGGACTGCCTTATATTTCCCGTGGCCATGGCTCTTCTACCTCGAGGTCTTCAACGAGGGACTGACTACACCTACGGCCACACCGTGGTTCGTATTGAGGAAACTACCAACTTTATTGCTTAGAGAGAAAATGCTTTATGACGACGTCTGCGTCACAGAATGAGAGAGAAGAAATACACGTATTCAGGAAAGCTGAATCCTCTTAAAGGAGTACTGACACGAATTAAAAAAAAATATTTCGGATTTTTGCTCTACATAAAAATACTGACATTGAGAAGCCTCAAACGAGTATTGTGGTGCCTGAGAATGCATCGAATATATTACCGCTACCATAAAAAGAGACTTTCGGTTTCGATATTTTCACGGGGTCGTGACCTCGACGAAGGCAGCAGTAGGCGTGTCCAAGATGAAACCTTTTATTCGGCCGAACTTGTGGCCGGGAAACGAAAAGTCAAACTACAGCAATACACACTGTACCTCGATAGCGGCGAACAGAGCGTCGGCCGTCGATAAACTGAACATTGCTGGGATGCGCCGTCTTTTATAAATCACGCATCGAACTTTCCAGCCATATCACTGGTGGTCGCCCAAGCTCTGGAATAATTTCTACTATTCGCGTCGTGTGCGCAATCTTGACAAAATAATCAACTACAATCTGGAATCTTCTCGCACATTCTGGCGCGCTTTGCGCAAGGCAGCAGCTACACGTGCAATGGGCCGGTAACACAAAGCATAAAAAGAAAGGAGCGTGTGTGGCAATATCGAGGGGCCGGCTTCTCAATGACGCGTCATAGCAGTCTGACGTCACGGGGATACATATACTACCGACGTAGTAGCGGCAAATATGTCATGTGCTCGTGGTGCACGTAAACAATGATGAGTGAATTGTCGTCCAGTGACCCCGACAATGATTTCTGCGATTTAGGCTGAACGCAGGACGCAGAGCTCGCAAACTCAGCGGAACTGTGTTGACTAGTCGGGATATTGTCCACTGCAGTGGGTCTGCCTTGCAGATGCTCAGCGACGAAAACTGGAAGGTCAAAGTAAAATATTTTATACGTGTTGTCTGATTCTGGCGTGTGGAGAACGCTGACACAGTATACCAAGGAAATGTCTCTTTTTCGACGTCTCAAAATCGTGTCAGTACTCCTTTAAGCTGAATAGGGTTGCCGCTGTCACACCGAATACCTCCCGCACCAGAAGTAACGATAAAAAAATATTGGCCTACCTCCAGGTCATCTGTTATCTGCACAGAGATAGGCCGGTAGAAGGTAGACGGTTATGTTCTCCGTATAATCACGCACGCTGACATTGTAATGTGTGCGAGCTATACGCACTATTAAGCACGTAATTGAGTACATAAAGGGAGATTGACTCTTCCTTGTATAGTGCAGTTTGGCGAGGCTGCTCGGTGTGATCTTCTTTGTGTTTTTGTATCTCAGTCGCGACCCTTCGCGCAAATTTATATTTCGCGAACAGTACAGATATCTAGGTACGCCGTGATTGAAGTGATACTGCTATCAAAATGGAAGTGTTGCGGTCTTGCTCCAAATGAGCGCTACGCGTCAGAAGAACGAAATAAGAATATACTGCGCATTAGTAGGAAATAGATAGTCCATCAAACATCAAAACCCATTTTCTGCCGACCACTGCGATCGGTGGTAGGTGGCGCAACACTAGATGGCGTGGATAGGCACTTCGCCACCTGTGTGTGGCCCGTAAACTTTTGCTGGTGATTGTAGGCGCCCGTAATATAATTGGGAGCGCCACACCGGTGGCCGCCCGTCAGCAGAGCGCGCCGATGAAAAAGTAGTGCCAGAATCTGCGCGTGCACGGTATCCCTAAGCAAGCTGCTTAGCTTGCCAGAGAATCTAAATAGGTGTTGCCTCTTCAGGAAAATATAGCCGGGTGCCTTTTAGCGTTTCATAAGGGGGCTATGCTGATTTGGTGTTTAAAACGCTGTGTGCGTGCGTGTGCACGCGGTGCAGCATACGAGCGAATGCATGCGGGATAATGGGAATCGGCGCCTTTGAAAGCGAAAGGCTTGAACGGATCAACAAAAGTGCTGCCATCCCTGGATCGGTATGAAAAACAGGCGTGAGATACATTTAGGAGTGCACGTGAAAGTCCGGCACGTTAACGAGAGGCATAGGTATTTTTGGTCGTAACTATTTTTGCATTGCAGTAGCATGAAATAAAACATTGTTTTGGCATCTCCCGTGGCCCTATGTATTTATGTTCGTTAATAGTTTTCTCAATTCATTTTGCCGCTACCGTCAACAATCAGAAATCGCTATGTGCCATATTGGCACAGTATGTAGTTCAGGGAGGAAATGCGCGAGGTGCTGCCATCTGCTCCGTGTTCCACAATACAAATATAAGCAATGCAATGCCTCGCAGATCATGCAGCACAACTTTGTTGTGGAGGATTTAGCTCATGGCCGTAGGTTTTGGGATGTTTCACAAAAGTGTGAGGAGCTAACAGTAGTTGGCCATTTGTTATTATATTTTAGCGTGGGTACGTGAAAAGGTTATGTGAGGCCCGGCCAACTGACCTCGATATTTATCTTTTTTTATTTTCCTCGGCAAATGACGCTTCGAAGCGCCAGACAGTTGTTGGAATTCGGGCGAGAAAGGATGGAAGGGCGTCACCATGAGAAAAGGCAAATGTGCAAGAGGCCATCTTGCACATAAAAGTCGGGGGTCAGATGCGCTACGTGAAACGTTCATATAGGCCAGAACATTGGAAACAATGGATGTGTTTTATTCCACACATGGCGCCAAGAAGACCACAATCGGTGAGATTTTGCTTTTCAAGAAGGGCAGAAGGATAGTTTGTTCATCTTCATGGTATGCCACATTTGGCATAAACATGTACCTTCGTTAATACAGCCGTAATAAATCCGAAAATTTTTGCACACGTTTTTGTTCGTTTATTTTATAATAAATGCTGAATAAATGTTATTCAAATGCCTTTTTCATAATTCATAAAATATAGGGTTAGAGTAATTAGCAGGACCAAGATGCTGAAATCACACGACACCTTTATTAAAGCGTTTTAAAGTGTACTATTAAGTAAATAATTGTAATTACCATTATTTCAAAGTAATTAAGCGTTGCCAACAGTAGAGACTGCTTAACCTCAATTCGATACTTCGTGACAGCTGGTGACGCCAAATTCAGACTAAGCAAGAGTTTATCTAAGTTCACGAATAATAAGAGTGTATTAGTTAAGAGTTCATAATTGAAAGTTAGTTAAGGTCAAGTCACAGGGATTACGAGCGCGTTTAGAGAGTATGCTGCACAGCGCGCGAGCACACTCCAGCCTGCAGGGCCCGATCCCGCCGGATGAGTTTTAGCAGCCTTAACTGAAGCAATAGGCATATTTCTTTAAAGCAAGGCAAAGCCTATATAGATGCACTAGGGAGCGCGACTTGCTTGGTATGGGCGCCGCGCACGCGCAGACCATCGCTGTATTTCTCCGACAGTGTGCTCCACCGACAAGCGGCCATCGGCCCGGCGCTCCGAATTATTTTTTGGCACCTGTACATTCGTGTGCGCAGGACAGGGTTCGCTGAACTTCACCGCAGAACCGGCGGCTGTATTCTCGATGGAGATGAAAATGTTGAGGCCCGTGTACTTAGATTTAGGTGCACGTTAAAGATCCCCAGGTGGTGAAAATTTCCGTAACCCTCCACTACGGCGTCTCTCATAATCATGTTGTGGCTCTGTGACGTTAAACCCCAGATATTATTATATTCACCGAAGCACACTTTCACCGCAAAGCCCTCACCTGTCGGCCGCGTCCGAAAAAAAAAACTTCGTATTGGATGCAAAAACAAAATTGAAGCTGCGACGTGCTTCTGCCAAAGGCCCACCTTCAGTTCCTGGCTTTTCGGGAGTAAAGGCGCGAAGGAAAGAGTCCCTAGAATACATTAGTTGTCCTCTGCCGCCATTAGTATCAAAAACGTGTATGGCCACAGCTCTCCGCTTTAAACAATGACGGGACATGTCCGACTCGGCAAAGTACGGGGCCGACTTCGCACCACCTTTCGACGAATCAGGACGGGGGGAAAGGGCTGCCCTCGCCTGAACCTCCTTTTTGTGAGCACGCCTCTGAATGTTTAGGTGACTGCACGCAACAACCTTCAAAATCCTTTTGTTGGACCACCGATCACGAATGAGTCGGCTATCTGCGTGAAATTTTTTTACTCAAGCCTACACTTTCGAAGATACGTCGAGCGATGTCGCTGTCGACAAGTGCTCATTACGGTGAGAGCAGACGCGGAGAAGTGTTGCATTTTTATTGCACTGTGAGAATAGCTTCACGCCTCACTCAATCTCACGCCTACCCTGCGTCGCTGCTGTGTTTCCAGAACGAAAGCGTGGCTGTACTGCACGAAATGAGCAAGATGGGTTTCTCCATCCCTTTGGCGATCTCCTTCAGTTTGAAAGGAGCGTACTACGCCCCAAAGTTGGCCGATCCTTCGAAGCCAAAGGCGCGCGAGTTTCAGCTCTTCCAACCGTGCGAAGATTTTCAGACGGCGTACTACGACGACCCCAAAACGGTGAGCACACTTAAGCTTCCATGAGTCATCACGTTCTAAACCGTGTATTTCACCGCCTTTGGATCAAACTAGAAGCCGTTGGTTCTTATGTCGTTGAAGTTCTGCTGTAATGTTACAAGCAGCTTTATGCAACTTGGCATTCTGGTGTGCTAGGAAGAACCTTAGATTAAGAATAGATACTCACCTGTATAACTCCTTGCAAAAAAAAATAAGAAATAAGAAATCGCAGCGTACTTTTTCAAGCGAAGCTTCTTATTACGCACCGATTTCTGTGGCGGCGTCGTACACAAAGAACCCCGGGCCGAGATTGTGCAGAAATGCGGCCCCCGAAGGTGCGCTGGCGATATGCGTATTTGTAGCCGCTGTTTTCCAATAACTGATGCTGTCTCGATTGTGAGTGTATTTAGGTTATTTGTCATGCACTGTAAACGAAAATGTACCCAGCTGGGAGGTCTTGGGGGATGATGCTCCCGCCTAACTCCGGTGACCTCTCCCCAACTCGAACACATCGGAATTTGCCGGAGTATATACGTTCATTCACCGCCGTTCTCCTCCCGCGGGCGACGGATGGGAGGAAAAGGGCGCCCTTTCCCTGAATATACTCCGGTGCACGTGCCGCAAATACGTCGGCGGCATCGCTCAGCGACGTTCATTGGCTGCTGGAGGAGTGACGTAGGCAGCCTCGCCGGCCGACCGGTTTCCACCAACACCTCCTAGCCCTTTCAGCCCTGGATTTTTTAATTTGGGCGGAGAACTTTTTTGTGCGTGTTTTTCTAATAGTTATGACCTCAGTAGGCCACAATCGAAAAATTGAGCCAATGGTACAAGTATTAATGTATTTACAGACATTACATCAAATTAGGTCATCAGGGCTCAGTGGCTGTGAAATGAAAAAAGTGGCTTCTTTTTTCCTACTACTCACTAGAGTACACAAAATGTGAACCACGTCCCACTTTTCAGTGTGATACTCATTGAAACAGCTTCGGTACGTCCACTCAAAAATGGCGCTTACCCGCCTCAGCGTACCCGCCTCGGCGTCATCCACGACTTCGTTCAAGATTCTTCTTCCTTGCGAGTCCCAGCTCCGCAAGCATGTCATAATTTCAGTGTCAGTCGCAGTGGGGATCATTGAAGGAGTATCCCCCCAAAGATGGACAGTTTCGGTTTCATTTTCGAGGTGCTAGGGGAAATTTTGTGTGATGGTGTCAATTGACACCGCCAGGGCCGAAAGGGCTAGACAGGTTTTCAGGCCTGCGAGCAAGAATTTGAGGACAAGCCGCCGGCCGTCCAACCCGTCCGACGAGTTCGCTTGCCTTGCATTCCAATCCCCTGTCTCCTCAGTGACCCTGCCTGAAGCGCGTGTGTCCCCGTCGTAGTGCAGCGAGGATTGTCCGAAGCCTTCGGTCGCGTTCGGAAAAGGAAATCGTTCCATGCACCTTGCGGACATTACAAGCGACTACAAGCGTCAACGAAGGTTGTCATCTCATCGACAGCAGCAAGTTGCGGTGCCCTAATCGCGTGATGGTGCCGTGCAGCAAACGACACATTGTGATCTCGCGAGTGGCGAACAAGCGGACGGTCGCGGGTGCGGCGCAAACCTGGTGAGTGAGCTCTTGTTGAATTATCTGCGTCATTTTTCTCGAAAAGTGCTAAAATTGGGTACTGTTATGTTGATAACCAAAGAGATGACGAAGACTAGGTTGGCATTACAGGATGGCAGTAAAAAAATCCAGCGGAAATTTAGAAAACGCGTTGTTTGGACCAGGTGTTCTTTTTTTTTAATATGGATAACTGCGGTAACTTAAACAGAGCACTGTAATATTCGAAGCGCAGAGTGACCCTAGCGATATGCATTCATGGAAAACATCATAGTTGTGGGTTAATTCAATAAAGAGTTATTAAGTGATAAGTAAATCTAATTGGTAAAGAGATATTGTTGGCCTGGTTAGTATAAATAAAAGGTAATTTTTGTCCCCTTTCGATATTATTATACGCCAGGTCGGGGTCTATCTTTAAGTGTTAATATTCTTGATCTTTCATATAAACGGAACTAATAGGACATGAAAAACTGAAACCAGTATTAATTTTTTATATATTTAACGAATTGAGCTAGAGAAATGTGTTTGGTACAGATTTTTAGAACGCATATACGTGCTCATTTTGGCGAAAAAAATTATTTCATATGATAAGTGGCATCTGAAATATCAATGTAGGAATGTAATTGACACTTCCGAGAATGTGGTCCGTCCATAAAAGAAAGGGAGAGAGGGGTGCCGAGACCAGTCTGCGGGTGACGGGGAATGCGAAAGGAAGGCAGGGGTCGCTTGGCACAGAAACGGGTTGGGGGTGGAGGCGCGGACTAATGGCATGTGAGTGCCAGAAAGGAGCAGGCGCGAGCTGCGGGGACGCGGTGCTGGATGTTGGCTGAGCTTCATTGTGCTCTCGTCGCTTGTGTCCTGCGCTGCCGAAAGGCCCCGGGAACCAAGCCTGAGCAGACAGGCTGAACTGCAGGCGGCACAAACAGCTATGCAAATAGGGATAAAGCTGGGGAGTAGATCCAGTTCCATCGGTTCCCGTCTGCAATCGCCGTTGCCGACGGCCTTGTTCGTGCACCGGCCGCCAACGACGGCCCTCGTTGCATCAAGCTACATGAAATACATAGACTGAAGATAGCTCTTGAAATATTAGAATCCGCGACGCATCGAAAAGAAAATGAAAGCAAAACGGGAACAGGAGTTTGCACGATGTACACCGGAGGAACAACATGTGCGATCGGCGAAGCATTGCGTAAAGAAAGCCGAAGATCGAATAAGAGACGTAGGGTATCCTTTTCAAATGTTGGGAGACAATGTTAACATGTAGACGGAATAACAAGGTATTAAATATTCGGCAGATCCCACGCCTTGTGGCAATCGGTTTCATGCGAAGCAGTGAGCGAGGCTGCATTTTTTTTGTGTGTGTGTGTGTTGGGCCAAGCGTTACGAAGTGGATCGACGTGTTTTTCTAAGTGCAGTAGTTGTGTACACATCGTCGTCTTACCAGGCAATAACTATTTTGAAAGATGTCCGTTACGAAAAGTTTCATGACAGAGCGGGCGCAGCAAATTAAGAAAGAAAGGTACAACGCCAACTTGCCTCGAAGCCTGTTTTGGAAAGCAGAATAGAGGAACGCTTTTCTTATGGAGCGGTCGTAAGCATAAAAACTGGAAGCGCCTAATATGCGGGAAGTAGGACGATAAGAACAGATTGAAATGCAACTGTAATAAACCAGTAATGATATTTTATAAAATTAGCAAGTTAATCGGGAGAGCCATTCGTGATATTTTCGTCGAGAGTACTGAAATTCGCTCATTTTAGTGAAAAAGAAAGTTTTGAAAGACTGAGCATTAGAGGTATCGATTTACAATTGTATGGAAAAGTTTCGCGCGTTTTGCACTTTGTTCGCGGCGCGGGGGTGTGTTTTTATCATAGAGCGGCTGGCTGACACCAGAGTACGTGGGATGTGCTTCTTTATATTGACTTCTTTGTGATATTGTGTACTTTGTGTGGTCCGTTTAATTAGTGCTGCTCTGTCAAAGTTTGTCGTTAATTTTAGTATTGACTATGCTGTAAGAACCTGGGTGTTCTCATGGACTGCCACCCTGTATGTAATTTAATGAGTATCTGTGGCTTCAGTGTCCTCAGTTTTCGTGTTTGTGGAATAACTTAGTTCTCATGTACTACTTCTTTGCTAAATTATGCAGGAAGAAATCAGCTGAATCCTTGCGTCGTCAATGAATCTGATGGACGGTCCGTCGTGGATGGTTTCCGGCGACTACGCTTCCTTCGTTTGTTGTGCATTCTTTTGCAGCATTCTGGGCTTCATTTCGACACGCTGCGCTTAAAACTTGAGCGCCGTTGGTTTCACGTGATCTGACTTCTGCTTTGTTTTTTGGTGGCCTTTTGCATATTTGTTTCTTGTATTGCTTTCCCAAATGCTGGCTCATGAACAGAAAACTGCAGCTTATTGTGAATAAATGAAATAATAAGAACTCACGTGTTCTCTTGACTTTCATCTGCTAGAGGTCTGTGGATAAAAGTACACAGTGACTCTGCAGTGTTTCGATGAGAATTCCCTTATGTAACCAACGCGTGACATGATCAGCATAGAGTGAAGAAACTGTAGCAGCGAAGCAAAGAGAAGAATACTCCCGATGCATCTCACTGAAATTCCGTCCGGACGGAGTAAGGAGATTCGTAAAATACTCCGGAGGTGACACGAAAAAACTCCGGATAGCCGGAGTGAAACAACGGCGAAAAATACTCCGAAGGTGCCACGCAGTCACTCCGGCCAGCCGGAGTGAAAGAACGGCAAAAAATATTCCGGAGGTGCCGCGCAAAAACTCCGGCCAGCCGGAGTAAAAGAACAGTGAAAAATACTCCGAAGATGCCACGCAATAACTCCGGCCAGCCGGAGTAAATGCTTTACTCCGGAAGACCGGAGTATAAAAATCTCCGAATGGGGGGTCGCTAGAGCACAAGCATTTTACTCCCACCTGGGAGTAATTTTTTTTACAGTGTTCCATGCGGCCACATTTCATTTTTACCTTCACATGAACACATGACCGTGGTTATTGGCTATAGCAACCCTAGTGTTGCCTTGCAAACTATGTGGATGAACGTGCACTTCCTTGCTTGGACGAAGGAAAAGGTAACGAGGGATCATAGTGCAATGCGATAGAAAGAAAGCGATCAAGCAAGCAAACAATAATGATTAAATAAATTATTTATTAACTAATGAAATGTAGTAGGTCAGGCTTGGATACGCCAAGCTTTGCCTCTCCCATTTTCCTGATATGGGAACGACTCCGGAATTTCTAAGGTGTACTCACTGCCTGAAGTTTCTAATCAGGACTGCCGCGGTCCTTCGTTCTTAGAAGGACCAGTTTTCAGGAAGAATCTTTCACCAACCTCCCGGAGTTGTCTGGTCATTCTGGGTAGTGCACGGCATGTCGCCAGTTGTATATACGCGAACGAAAAGCGCGGGGCTTGAACAGCGCGGTATACAAATTTGGTCCTTAATAATCTTGATAAGAGTGTGGTCCAACAACATATTTAACAAGACAGCGTAATATAAGGACATCGCTGTCGCTTAACATCGCAACTCATCGGTGGCTCGGATCCTCCTGAAAAAGAACTTTGAGCATTCGCCTATATATTTTGTTACTCCATGGCCAAGAAATAGCGCACCGTTTTACATTTATGACGTTGCAATGTTTACCGACTTCATTTATGGCACTGGCTGCCAAACGCAATCGCTTGAGCAACCGCCGCACGTCATGTCGCTTGAACCTATTTGCAATATCGGCCGTGTTGCGAATTTCCTCTTATGATGGTGGCAGAATACTTTAGACAACCCTGCATTTCCAGTCCTCCTTTGGTCGCCAATTAGAACGTGAAAGCTCACTACCCTGTAGTAATTCGTGCGCTAATCTCCGGCATATCATCCGTAGAGTTTGCTACAATATTTGCTAGAGAGAACTGTGGCCTTGCGATCGTTCAGCCACTATGGGAATGATAGGGAGTAGATGGATTTGCTTAGTCTTCGTGCTTGCGGCTTCGAACGCACTTGTGGCTTTGTCTATAGTAGTGTTTTCACTTTTGTTTCGGATACAAGAACGGCTCATTGAAAACCTCATGAGCTAATTTGAATTGGTGAGCGTAAAAGGGCAAAGGCAAAGGTCTCGAAACAAAGCAGTTGCAGGCCAGACGGAGACGACAGAACGAATCTTAGGCAAATATACGCACTACCCATCATTCCTATGCTGGCTGAAGCGTCATGCGTCACAGCTCCCATAGACACTAGCGGAATATTTCCTTTCAGAGAACTATTATGAAACTATGGTGTCACCGACGTGTCCTTATTGTCAAGTTTGACATTGACTGCTAATCGCTCTCACTGGGATTGACCACTGATCTAGCTAAATTATATATCCCGTCTGCCGATGAACGACACTGTCTGTAAGATGTGATTTGTTCGGCAGAAGGCAACGAGGGAAAATCTGATTGCGCAACAGTTAAAGGGGTTTACGGCGACACAGAAAGAGATGAAGCGTGAGGCCAATCAGCCCATTCTGTGTTTTTGATGTCTTATCAGAGCTTGTGTGAAAAAAGTAAACTGCAAATATACGTTCTTTTTCAACAAATATTCTCGATAGTGCCTTCGTCTCGGATCTCGTTGCATTCTTTCTTTATTTACGTTATAGTTGTGTGGTAAAAGTGGCTGGATGCCGGAGAATCCTGTTCCAGTACCTGAATTAGCTTACAATATGGACAAGAAGAGGGCCATGACCTACCTGCCGGAGAAAATGATCGCCACACTGGTGAGTATGAAGGCTTGTGTTTTTTCGATTGTTGTTACCTTTTTAATATAAAATACTCACAACTGCGAGTGGAACGGCTGCGAGTGGGGGTTCCCTTTAGTCGGTGAAAATGCCTTGAGTTTTCCATTGTCGGGAATTCTCGGCTCCTTGGGGTAACTTGGGAAATTTAGGCTAATAAATATATAAAGAAAAAAACCACGTGGCTTCCTATGCTTGTGGCTAAGAAGACTCAAAGGCGAAAGCCATGTACTTCTTTCTTTTTCTCAGTCCATTGTATTCACCCCCCCCCCCACCATCTTTGAAAGCTTTCTGAACCCAATGTGCTTTCCCCCTCCCGCCGAGATCGGAGGCATTGAAAGCTCTGTGCACCTCACGTGATCCTGCAATGCCTCGGGGATCGGCCCACATTTGACAAAACAATGACGGCCTGATGACGTGACAAAATTTGGCCGCCTGTTACGTTAAGATGACGTCATAGGGAAGCGTCATCACATTACGATGATTTTCTCATCACTCGTGTGCACGCCGACGCCCCCAACATTCACGTTACCCGTTTGGTGAGGCATCCAAGGCTCTCGCCTTATAAAAGCATGTCCTTGAGCATCAGAACATCCCTTCTTTTTTCCTTTTTTTGCAAATCTTCACGCCACCCACGTCACTCCACCCCAATGAAACAAGAACGGGTGCATAAGTACGCAAAAAAAAAAAAACACCGTGCTTGCATGCTGTTAAACAAAGTTTTTCGAACGATAGCTCGGTTTTGTTTGAATAGGTTAGGCCGAAGCCATTAGTTTGCAGAGATTTCACTGTATCGCACACATTGGTTTAGGCAAGGATGACAGATGCCTGCACGCTTAGAATGCACGCCGCCACAAGACAGCCAACGTATTGCACCAGAGCACACAGGCGCTGCTCGGCGCCGTCAGTGGTGTAGGCATGAACGCGCAGTGAACTTGGATGCAGCCAGCGCCTCTGGCGGGGGTGCCGCAAAAGACTCGCCTTGAGCCGCTGTTCGCTTTCGCGAACGCGTCCCACTTGTGTTCAAGGTATTCTATCAGCGTTGACCATTTTAACAGCCAAGCTGTTCCTAGTCGAGGCTTCCCCGTCCGACGGCGTAGCACTGATCACGTGGGATCGCAGTGTGGCGAGAGTGAGGTTTCCATAGGTGGAGGAGGGCTGCGCTGTGCTGAGAGTGGCGAGAGTGAACGTTGACGAGTGAACCACTGAGTATCGCGCCAGGAAGGAGGGAGTGAGGCCTTGCGGAAAGAGTGAGCCAATGAGGCGCGTCAAGAGGGGCGAGAGTGAGGCTCAGCAGAGGAATCCAGCCACTTTGCGAGAACAGGTCAGTGAATGTCTCGGTGGAGTGTAAAGGAGGACGTTGGTTTTTGTGAGTTTGCACCTTCATAATGGCCAAGATTGTTCCCTAGGAAGAAGCCGCCCGACGTGAGCGTCCGCGAGAGCTGATGCGGGAACCGGCATGTCGTCGCCGAGCCAACCGCGATGTCCGCTCAAGGCAGGCCGAAGTTAAACACCATAGAATTACGATAGCTTTATGAAGGAGGGGCATCAGCGCCGCTGTTTCGACAGTGTTCGGGAAGTGGACCTGGCTGGCTTTTTTAGTGCTCGGACAGTATTGCCTGTCCCAACCATGTATCAGCACTAAAAGCAGCTCCAGCAAGCAGTCTGCTTATTTAGGTGTTGCGGATTTTGTGCCGCCTCCAAGAGATGGCGTCACGCTGCGCGACCATGCCGCGGAAATGGTGTTTGGCCGAGACGAGACTTGCAGTGAGGTTTAGTTCGAAAGAGGTCCATTCCGGCCTAGTAAACTGTCAGGCCTGCGTCGCGTCGTGGCCGGATACGCTTGGGAAAGCCCGAGGTTTGTCCCACACAATGATAGGAAACAATGGCGTCCATACAGACCAGTGCACACTATGGGGGAGTTTGATGTGGTGCGGTGCAGTGTGCCCTTGCAAGCATGCACTATACCAATATTATGAAGCTGGCTTGTTATATACAAACAACAAACTTGTGTATACATATCTGTGGCAATGGACTTCGCGCATGCGCCACGATACTATTGTGCTTGCTACAGTGCTGCTTGTAGGAGCACTTTCGCGCGGAAAAATAGCTTTCAATGACACCGGGATCCCTGTCACTTTTGCATTCTGCCCTTCGATGAATTTTTTCAGTGAGACGAGCAAAGAGAGGCATTCTTGTTTACCTTCCAAGTACTTCCGGTAGAGCACTTACTTGCGGCTTTGCGAACATTCAGAAAAAGTCTTCCTAATAATAAATATGGTAAGAAATCAATGATTGCGCTTCAAGTTATGAGTTACGTTGGATACGCATGGTTTTCAGATGATTAGTTCACTTAAGATAAGTGTCAAATAAATCTCAGGATAACTAATGGAAATTAATTCTCTGAGTTCACTGAAAGTGAGGACCGTTGTCTTGTGAGCAGCTTAGGGTCCCTCGATGCTCCTCCTCCCCCGTCTCTCCTTAGAGGGTGGCGACATTCATTGTTTGTACGTCCGCCATTGAAGTGCCCCCCCCCCCCCTGTCGCTGACGCCTCACGCACGTTCGAAATCGAGATGGCAGAGTGGCTTCGTATCTGCGCTCCGTAAAAGATGCCTGGATATTGCTTGCCTCAGTGCACGAAAGCTTTTTGCAACAACGCGCCATCTGTGCACTGCCGAGGAGTGGGCACACGACATGGCCCAGACGCCGCCACCTTGCACGGGGGCGGAGGAGCAGCGAGGCACCCTAGAGAAACTGGGATCGTCGCGGCACTTGTTTAAGCATATCCCACGTTGCCTCCGTGATCCGCTCTGGCAGCGCGTGAAACACAAACGACCTAAGGAATACTCCAGAGCACACGAACTCCCACGTGCGATCGCCGCTACTAGACGCCTAAGTCAAGGATTAGGGGCACCTTCAGATTTTCTTCGAAAGCAGTGGAATCGCATCAGTTGTCCAAAATTTAACCAGCCTGGCATTCTGCCATAACATCATATTTAAGTTTGGGCAACGTATATAACTTTTGCCACCGTGCGTGAATATATTTTCCTCTTTTTCAGGCATGCGAACCCAAGCAGTTTTACCTGAATCTAAGCTTCGGTCTTGCCGCCTACGACGTGGACTACGACCAGGCTGCACCATGCAGGCAACTCGGTTTCGCACTGATGGTCGCCAACTATGCCCGGGTTACGCATATGCGCGTATTGATGGAATTCCTGAAGAATCGCTACACTCATCCTGCCCAGAACTTCATATGCCAGACTCTCTTCGATTCCTTCGAACGTTTCGGTTGAGGAAGAGGGACCGTCGCGCTCTGGCTGTTGCACGCGAATAAAAGCGCGGCTGCTCGATTTATTTACGGCAATTTATGCGTGATAAAAGCCTTTTTATATTTGACTTCCGGTCACGGTGTGAATTTATTTAAGCTGTGGTGAGCGTCGGAACTCGCAAGCCCTAGTTGTCTTTACATTCAGACACCTCCGCACCCGCACGTAACAAACTCTGCGCCGCGGACCTTACTTTGTGTATCATTTCTTACACTGTGCTTTTGTGTATGCGTAAGACAATCTCTGGTGTACGCCTTCCCTCTTTCCTTCCCGTGGCGGCAGCTCAGCAGACGGAGAATAAACATCCATGCCACACGGACGTCTCGTTCGCAGTCAGTCAATCCGCCGCATGCTCTCTACAAAGCAATAGCTTTATGTATTTCATGAGCACAGAAAATCCACACAGAGCATCCTTTGGAATTTGTTAGTGATGCGCAAGCGTAATGTTTTATTGTACGTTGCATCCTTCCCTAGCTGGTTCATTTGCTCCCATGATTCATACATCCCTCTTTTCTTTTTTCTTTCCTTTATTTCATCAGCACAGTGATTCTGCTGCTTTAAGTTTTGTTTATTATGTTCACCGTCATCTCAGCTAGTATGGGCAAACTGCGCAATTTGTGCATTGATCTCACATTCCGATCTGTCTAACACACTGCTGCGTTTCTTTTTTTTTTGCGTGTGTGCGTGTGTGTGTGTGTGTGTGTGCGCGCGCGTGTGTTTCAAACTTTCCGATTCATGATTTTTATATTCTTACTATTCTAACTAATTTTGTACTTAGACATATTTTGCTGTACTTCCCATTGTTTTTGATGTTATCCTACATTGTTCTGACTTTTGTATACTTGCCTTCGTTTTTGCTATTAACCCAAATTCTTAGATTTGTATATGACCCGCCTTACTCAATGCCTCTGCGAGGCATGTAAGGTATTTGTAACTAAATAAACAAGTAAATAAATAAATAAATAAATAAATAAATAAATGCAACGTTGGTTTCGGGTGACACAGGAATGGCGACCTTCATCTTCCTTCTAGCATTCACCATCGTCTTAAAGGGCCCCTCACCAGGCCACATAGCAAATTTTAGTTAGACGTTGGAAATTGTTGTGGGCCGAATGAAGAGCAGTATGCCGCAAGAATTTTTCAAATCGGTTCATTACGAGCTGAGAAAAACAATAATTTGTAGCGGCGCGAAACCATGATGCGAGGAGGCGAGTTTCAAACGCTTGCCACTCGCCCCGTATAGCCTTCGCAAGCCAAATCCCTTCCCTGCCCTCTTCACTTGATACATACGCATGAACACGTCATGCGCATGCATGGTCACGTGCGCATGACGTGCCCGAGCCAGCCCGAGCACGCGAGCGGCGTTGCACGGTCGCTACCTTTTTTTTATGTAGCGGCCATGGGCGTTTTGTCGGCGTTCTCTGTGGTGTACTGCCCGTTTCCGTGGGACGGACATGAAAGTTGAGACATTTGTACGGGCACGAGAGTGGCGGTATCATGAGCCAGTGCCGCATTAACGTTTACTTGGACGCGGTAGGGTAAACGAGCATAATGAGTGCTCGAACGCGCCAGAACATTACTTTCGTTTCCAGGGCTGGCGTCTGCTCGATGCGCTAACCGCGGGGACACGAACGCATGGGAAAGGGAGGCACATTAGCTCCGCATCTCGCTGCGATTCACGAAAAAAAATGAAAAAGACGCACACATTCCCTTTGTGTGTCTCATTATTTCTCTCAAGTTTTATTAATCTATTCAAGCAAAAAATTACACAAACTACACATGTCGTGTCAAATAATTATCGCAGCGTCACGTGCTACTGTTGGCGACGTCACAGCGCTACCATCAACGTAGGGCCATTTTCTCATGTACGTCATACCCTCATTCTCTAAAGCGCGCGCCCGCGAGAGGAAGGGCAAGCAGCGATCACCTTGAAATTTGACCCATTTACGCGGCGCGTAGCGTTGCAAATTTTGGCAGACGTGATTGTGAACGCCCAGTGTATGCATTGCGCTCGTTAGCTCAAAATTGTCAAACCTGGTGAGGGGCCCTTTAAAGGGCACCATCAAAGGCTCAGCGAGCACCCGCAGAAACGCGTGTTGGACACACCCAAAGTCGTTCTTTTTTTTCTGATGCGTAGAACCCTAGGTGTAGAGTGTGCATGTTGTCCTGCAGACGACTTCTTTTCGACCACTACGAAATTCAACGAAGAAATCGTAGAAAGTGTCATACATTTAAATTTGCTGTGCGCCGTGGGTACAACTCATTCACATGATTCGGATATAGATATTCTGTAAGCGTCATTGTGCAGCACAGCGCTTAAGACACACGACTTCGGGGATGGGGGGACTGAGTTCAAGCGGCAAGAAAATTCATTTTAGTTCATTCTTTAGGGCGAGAGCGTTCTATATGTCTATGGATGCGAAAATTGACCGTCCGCGTCAACACGAGTGACACGAAAAATCATTACGTGATGACGCCATCGCTTAACATAGTCGCTTAGACAAAGGTGGGCCGACACGGAGGCAGTGCAAAACTAGGTTGTTACGTTTGGCCTAAAAATTCATCGAGGCCGACGCCATTAAGCGTACAGCTGTCTACCGGAATGCTGTCTTCTCCCCCCGTATCGGCGCTTAGACGGAGGCAGGAATGCCGATTCTTCCTGTAGGAGCTTTTGCCGGGCGGGCGGACATGTCGCTGTCGACGGATTTCCCAGAAAAAGGACGTCGGAATTCGGAGACCCCTTTTTGGCTTGTTGTTCTCTGCGTGAGAAAGCACCGCGGGAGAGTTTCTCACCCAGCCACATCTGCCTTCTACCCTACCGCAGCAGGGAAAATTAACCTGCGCCGGAGGGAGCGGTCTGCGTGTTTTCCGGAATTCGACACACCCGCTTTGTCGTGCGTTTTGGTCAGCGTGGGACTGCGCCGTTGAAGACGCTCCCATCAACCCAGGTGGGGCCTTCACCCGTGGCAGCCATCATTCAACGCTTCTTCCAAGTATTACTGGCAGTGGAAGCGGAGGTCATCGGCCCTTTCCCGTTTGGACTGAAACTCCTCGCCGACCTTCTCACCTACGAGTCTTCGGGGCGTGGCGAGTGTATTGTGTGACTCTTTGCCTCCTTTCGGGAGGCCGGACGCCAAGACGACAGGTCACCGGATTGGCGGGAGACGCTGACACCGGTTTGCCCGTGCTTTTGCAGTGACGGTCTCGGGGCTATAAAAGCCGAAGACTTTTGACGTTATTTCTCTGCTCTGCTCTCTCTTTTCCCTTCAATCCCTTAATCATGTAAATAAAACTACGTTCCTTCTTGAAAGAACGCGCCTCCTCACTGGGAATCATCAGCTATGGGGACGGACGGCGGGAGCCAGCTACCGTAACGAGACCCGCCGAACCCGACTCCTTACAAGGTGAGCTACAGAAACCTTGCAATGCCTCCGAGCCAAGAGGCTGTGCAAAACCACGTTAGGTGCAGAGAGCTTTCGGAGGGAGGTGGGGGATGGTATAGGATCAATACATCGACCGAGAAGAAATATGTTAGCGCATCTTGCGCTAAGTCGCGCAAGGCCGAGTCACAGTAGAGCTGTTGGGCACCTAGCTGTTCCTGGCTCGCCTAGTATTCTACCATCTCACCTCTCTCTGTTCCGCCCCTTGCTATACTATTCTATACATGGGTTCACTTGCTCTCGCCAAGAAAATTTCTTTGCCAACAATTTCTGCATCTATCTTTTTCTCCATATTTTTCTTTTTATGTAATCGTTTTCTCGCCCATGAGAGTTATTGCATTCTACAAGGACGAAATGGGCTCACGTGTTCTGGGAGCGAAGTACAAGACGACAACGAAGCAGAGAGCGCGTGCCGGTTCATGGTGATGATAAATTTCAATTTACGACACACGGCCGACCTCAATCATAACAGCTCTGCTGGAAAAGAAGATGGCGTTCGTATTCGTGTCTCCTCAGGCGATTGCACATGTCCGGACCCTGTGAGTTTTTTATTATGGCGATGGTCATCTGCGTGAAAGAGGGACGGACGTACGGACAGTTTTCTCGTTCAGTCGGCATAGAGATGCTTAAGCATTTAGAAATTACTGCGCAGGCTCCGTTATAGTTAAGTTGGGTGTGATCGGACCAAGCCCACCCGAGATAGTTCAGTTTCATGTGGCCTAATTATGCTCAGACTAATTGAGTTAAGCTGAATCAAGGTGTGTATAGCCAAATGTAATAAACATTGTTGGCCATGGCATTTTCTAATTAGCCCAGCATAAAGAAGTCGAATTACGGCACAGTAAATAGGTCACTTGGTTATTAATTAATTTTACAATACAGCAGGCCCTTTCGGGCCCATGCAGGAGTGGGTTGAACTTGAATACAGTTCACAAAATTGAAAAAAAAAAATGAAATCTTAAGTACAGAGCAAAGAGTATGAGCACATGCAAAGTGAACGAGGAATGCGCGTACTATGCAGCAAACAAGGTGTTCATATAAAGAGGAAAATACCATTTAATTAACTGTGCAGGCTCAAAGGGTTGTATATGAAATATTAATGACACCAATTTCTTCTTACCATTTCAGTTCTACATTTTGAATGCTGCTAATGAATTCATCGACAGATGAGCAGTTTGCAACTTCAGCAGGCAGTATACACCAGAGCACGCCTGTCTCGCACCCAGGCTGCTGGCGATCCGAGCGAATAGTCTCGCACCGAGACGCCGGGCTGGCTAGGCTGCCAAGGGGCGCATGGGTTGCGCTAAGTACACAGGGCAAGCTGCAGTTCTGAGGCTTTATAGTGCGAAAAAGTGCCCGTTCACGCCGCATCATCGTATAAGAGCTCGTCTGGACGCTACTGCGTCGTCTTCGGATGACAAAGCAAGCAGCGCAACAGGAGGATATTACTTAGCGCTGTCTGCGACGATCACGACCCTCCATGGGAATAGTGCCGGTGCTGTGGTTTCAGCTTCACCGCGAGTGGATAATTGTAATTCAAGCAGAAAAACTACGAGCCGAGTGAAATGCGCGCGCAACTGCAGTAGCTGCGTGTACTCTATAGTGTGATGCCCAGCTATTCCATTTTACGAACCTAATTTGCGTGAGACGCAGCTGGTCTGAATGCCGACGTAAACTTCGTGTGGGGGTGTATTTTTGAGCGTTTCCTTTGACGGAAATGTAGTGGAAGGTAGGGCTTTCAAGCACAAGCAATCAGCATCCTTTGCCACTTCCAACGCAGTATCAAGGTTTAGTGCTTTTGATGACATCCACGCCTTCAAGATTACAAGCTTTCGTCTTCAAACGGTAGTAAATGGTACGCTGTACCTCAACAGCTGGCCAGAATTTCGTGGTTTCATTTCAGTGTTTGATGTCCACAAATTTGGACCCAAGGCATGCAGCTGCACATAATACATATATTTGCATGTAAGTAAACAGTACTCGCGCCAGTGTCTTTTACGTCGCAGGCGTAGCGCTAGCTAAGCAGCTAAATTTTTACATACTTACACAGTACACATTTAATAAGAGACAGCTGGATTCCGGCCACTTCAATACTGGCTTGACTTAGAGTAGCACACTTTCGCGTGTAAAGCATCATCGTTATGTGAATAAAATCGCACAGGCAGTTTTCAAAAGGGATTGAATAACTTTATTGCATGTGATACTCTTTGATAGCACGCTTTTGTGAGCAAGACGCTTTATTCTAAGAGCGCTCGTGAAACAAAAATTACGTTGCGCAATAGTACCGAAAAGCATACTCTAATTATTACGCAATGCATGTTACAATGAATTTCCACAAAACTTTGTGCGCAACTTGTAATATGCGGTAACAAAACATCGTTTCACTCTTTCGCGAGCTGCACTACAATTACACTGTAAGCAAAAGTTAGTCGAGATTGTGGTTTTTGCGGCTCATTACCTCTGAAAACTCCCTCGCTCCTAAAATTACTCCCTCATGTTGGAGTAAAAGTGGCACATGACATAGTTTTACCACAACCTCTGAGGAACGTAGTAAAACGATGTCATAATCCAATTTTACTACGCGGGGAGTTTTCTGTCACGTGATTTTTAACCACCGTTTGAGAGCTTATTACCGTGTGACCTCAAGCTCCTCCCGCGCCCCCCGCTTCGGCGGCTTTTGTCCGCCGATGAGCGCCCTCCCAGTTCCAGTGAAGGTATACGAACACCTCGAATGTTTTTTGTTTTTTTTTTATTTTTCAAAGCTGGTATGGTATTGTCGCGCCTCATGGCTGACCTTCAATAAAGTGGTGTGCTGGGCCAGTTGGTGCAACATATTGCAGATTGTATGAGCGGAAAACAGCAGGAACAGAAGCGAAGAACTTGACAGGATAGTTCTGTCCTGTCAAGTTCTTCGCTTCTGTTCCTGCTGTTTTCCGCTCATACAATCCGCTCATACAATATGACTGACCTAGCCTACGCACTTTCACTGGAACTGCAGCTGCAGAAGCTCAACGAACGAGAAAAGCAGTCTGTGAACGAAAGGACTTGCTCGAAGAAAAAAAAAAAACCTGCTTGGAAGCCGTACTGCAGATTTTCGCATATCGTTGGCATATGTCGTCTAGTGGCCCTGGAGTCAGGCGTTTGTAAGAAGCTTGTGCTGTATATGTCTGGTTGCGGTGATGGCAAGTACAACGCGCGCTGGCGTCCGGCTGCGCACAGCGGGCTGGATGTGCTGCTTCTACCATCGAGCGCGTACGAGCGCAAGGTTCTGAGCCTCGACGCCGCGGATACCTCGCTTCCACGCCGAATCGCGAAGAGCTACGAACAACACTCCCAGCGGCAAAAAAATCAAGCTGGTGTGATCGTCCGTGGTTGCTTCCTGGAGAGTGACCGGCTACAACTCTCCGGAATCACCGGAAAAAAATAGTAAAGGCACTAAAAAATTACGCTTACTACACTCGCTGAAAACCTCAGCCGGGTAAGTAATTACTACCGTTTCTGCCTTCAAAAACTTAGCATGAGAGTAAACTTTTACCTCGACTGGAACGTAGTAAAAAAAACCCAGAAAAGGTAGTGCGCTAGACGACAAGCAGTTTACTCCCTTTTCTGTTTATTTTTGTTTAGTGTGTACGACAGACGCTTACTACAGTGAGGACGTTTTTTAACAACAGCGTATGTACCGGACGAGGTTGCTTCCGCAGCCTGCTCACCACGGACTGTATACATTGTGAACTTGCATGAGCAAGGTGTTCTTGATGTTCCAATATAAACAGCGAAAATGTCCAGGCTCGCAAAAAAACGTCATACGCGCTCTCCGACGGGCTGAGTTTCGGGAGTTTTGTGTTTGCTCCGTGTAGCGTCTGCTGGCATGCCAGCCCGGGCAAGTTGTTTCGTCGCGGGTGCGATAGATGGCGAGCGTTATATACACACACACAAAATAACTCACAAATAAAATGACATACAGAATACACAAACTGCTGAAAGAAACCGTCACTAAATTGTAAGAAAGTTATAAAACATTGGACATAACAAAAAGTGACATCACACTTTCGAAACAATTGTACACAGTCGCGATTCAAATATAATCAACATCCAAGATTGACAACAGATTCATTTCATATTTCGTGACACGCACCTAATAGAAAGAAGACAACGTATGATTAACAACGAAGTAAAAAGTAAATCACAAGTGGTTATTGAAGTAAAATATACTGCCACATGCAATGCACTTGAAGTTTAAGGAAGCTCTCATATTACAACTCAATTTTATTTTTACTGTGCGTATTTGTTGTGTGAGCAACTTCACTATAGCTGAGCAAAATAAATATTTCGTGCAGAATATTTGATGCAAGATTGTGTCACTTACAGAGTAATTTGTTAGAGGACACGTCAGATGTATATGATACATATCCATGTCTGAAGCCTTGCACACAGAAAACCAACGCTCAGATGCCGCCGTTTCCTTGTTCATGTTTAGATATTAACAGCTGGAGCTCATTCAGTAACACCCACTTAGCGTTTTTTATCACAATACATGTTGTCAATAACATTAAAAATTCATTGATAAAACCTGCAAACATAAGCAAGAGATGATGCCGCTTTCTGAAATAAGCTAAATGAGGTATATTGTGTAGCACTGTAAGAGCTGGATAAGCTCACTACAATCATTGCACTCAATCGATAATGGTGAATGCAACTGCAAGTATAGAATAGTATACCATTGTTCTTACTAAATATAATAATGGCACAGCCAACAACGAGAAGTAGCATCACACAGTAAAAATGTGGCACATATTCAGGTTCCAAACGCAGGATTATAAGTGCACTCAATGAAAATTCTGGCCCATAAACGGACAACAAAAATGTCATAAAAAAATCACGCCATCTCCCGCTAAGGAGGACCATGAGACGATGGGGGAGGGAGAGGTAAAGGGGACGATGAGGAATAGGGGAGGGAGTGGGTTACAGCCTGTATTTGGCTGCGGCGCGGCTGCATCACGTGGGAGGAGAGGCTGCGCCGCGGCTGCAGTGCGGGGGAGGAGAGGAGAGAAGGCAATCGAACACCTGCGTAAAGGAGGAGAGTGGGAGAGAGAGCAGGCGCACTGGAGCGCGGACGCCACCACCGCCACCGGACACAACCCCGAGCAAAAGCTGCTTCGCATCTAAAAATCTCACTTCTTGATGCCATGGCGGCCATTTTGTTTTCCATAAGGATGTTTTATTTTTAATTATATAAAAATGAATTCATGTTTTGAAACCAATTAAAAAGGAAACGAGCATGAGCCTGAGCAGCCAATAGTAGGGAAGGTTAGTTTGTAAGTCTGACTTGTATAGGTAGAGGCTTTAGCATATTTCTAGCTAATATGTCATTCGGGTTAAACCATCGAATCAAAATGCTACCAATCTGTTCGTTTGTTTTCACCGGGGATTTATTTAATAACACAATTATATTTAAGCAATCGCATTAATACATGATTGTCAATGGCTTCCACCAAATCCTCTACATAAATAAATAACAGTAGATGGTATGGTATGGTATGGAAAAACTTTATTTAAGTCAGTCGGGGCGTGAACTAGCACGTAGCGGGCCGCTCCCACGTCGGGACAGATAGGCCTAACCTGTCCGCCACGTCGTGGGCCCGTTGGACTGCCCATAGCTGCGTCCTGAAATCCGTAGATGATCAGGGATTATTTACTTTGCGCTTCGAAGGCCAGCATAATAAACATTTGCGGCTTGTCAGAAGTCACCCGTAGAACTTCAGGAAGCAGTGCCTTTTTAACCAAAAATAGCTGCCTCTTTTGGGCTTCGTTTCTACTCATTGGAAGGGCTTCAGAGTTTATTTTAAGGAGAGTGCGCCATGCTTAGCTGTCAAGCAATTCAAATATGATGTTTGAAAGGTAAATCTCAAGGGGGATACTCGCAAGGGGTGTCATCCCCCCCCGCCGCCAGCCTGAATACAAGGGGGTCAAGACCCCCCTGACGCCCCATGATTTACGTCACTGGCCATAACATCGGCCACTCGATCTCCCCCCTTTGGTGCGGCCCGCCGAATGCTCCTCTGCGCCTGTGAAAGCGGTAGTTCCCTTTTAACGGTAGTTCCATGCCCCAGTGTTCTCATGAGCTGCATTTGTGAATGTGTGCATGTTATGAAGCTATTGTTGCTAGGCGGTGACGTGGAACTTAACCCTGGGCCTCCGAAAGAAGACCCTTGCCATACTAACAAAGAACTGGTGGCGTTTCTCAAAAACTTAAGCACTAAAATGGACAAAAACCATGCGGAAGTACTTTGCCAGATTACTGAAGTAAAACAAATGCAACTAAATCTCGAGCAACAAGTGAACAGCATAAATGAAAGACTTACAACTGTCGAGCAAAAACTGGCTGTTACGCAAAAGTCGAGCGAACTTCAGACAGGAAACGCAGAAGCAGCCCGTTCAGAAGCAAGCAGTCTCGCCAAACGTCTAGACGAGTTTGAAGACCGTTCGAGGCGCGATAATTTGATTTTTTACGGCTTCAAGGACAGTCAATCTGAATCTTGGTCCGAATCCGAAAAAAGAGTGCGCGAACTTTTGTCTTCCACGCTTGACTTGCAACTATCTGAGGACGCGATTCAACGGGCACACAGACTAGGGAAATTTTTTCCTGAAAAATGCCGCCCAGTTATTGTGAAGTTCTCAAGCTTTAAGTTAAAGGAGTCTGTTTTGTCCGCTCGGTCAAAGCTCAGGAATTCCGGTATTCAAATATCCGAGGATTATTGTGTCGCCACGCGCACTTCACGTAAGAAATTACATGAATATGGAAAGGCCAGTGGCCAGCAATTTTCTGTTCGCTACAATAAATTATTTATTAATAAAAAGTGTTATGCTTATTTCCCGTCATGTGGTAGCGTATGCGAAATAAACACGGACGGCAGCGAAGCGCCTCTTGTGAAGGACGCTACTACTTTATCCGATGAACAGGCCTCTTCCGCGTAGCTATCGGCCTGTGAGCAACATGTTCCCGAGGTTACCGGTCGAAATGTTTCTTTTCTTTTTTCAAATGTACGCAGTGTAATGAACAAGCGAACTGACCTCTCCTCCCTTATCGACACGTGTAATGCTGATATAGTAGCGCTCACCGAAACGTGGCTTTCCCCAAGTATTACTAACGACGAAATACTTGAATGTAACGTGGCTTTCAACATCTATCGTTGTGATCGCGATAATAGACAGGGAGGAGGTGTTTTAATCGCCGTTTCAGATCACTTGCACTCATACGTTGTACCTACCGCGTGTTCCTTAGAGCTTATTTGTGTGTGCGTACGCATCAACCACCGTAACATTATTTTTTGCTGCTGCTACCGACCGCCTGTTTTTTCTTCCTCGTTTTGCACTGATTTGCATGACACATTGTCTTATGTTATTGCCCGATTCCCATACGCGCCTTTATTTTTGTTGGGTGATTTCAACTTTCCAAGCATTAAGTGGTCTTCCACAGGTGCTCTCCAAAGCAACTTATCCCGTGAATCCTCAGAATTCGTAAACCGGTGCCATGACTTTCATCTTTCACAAGTTATCACCGAACCAACCCGAACAACTTCGACATGCGCAAATATACTCGACCTCGTCTTAACCACTTTCCCCGATATGGTTCATGAACTATGCTTTTTACCTGGTTTAAGCGATCATTCTTTCGTATACTTTACCATTCACGGTAAAGTTAAACACCCTGTTCGCCAACCGAAGCTTATTAGAAATTACAACAGGGCAGATTTTGCTGCAATTAACCGCGAACTTAGTGTGTTCCTTGACGACTACATGCTAAAATTTGAAGAACGGTCTGTTGAAACCAACTGGAATATTTTTAAAGATAAAGTTGCAAGTCTGGTTGACAGGCACATCCCACTGCGTGCTATTTCAGGTAAACATCGGTCCCCTTGGTTTACTTCTTCGTTAAATCGCCTGTTAAATAGGAAGAAGCGCGCGTTTAAAAAAGCCAAACAGAGTAATGAATCTAGTCGATGGAGCGCTTATCGTGAATGTACTACGCAGTATAAGGAGGCAGTCGAGAAAGCCAAGGAAACGTTTTATAAAAACACACTTCCCTCGTTACTTGTAACGAACGCGAAAAAGTTTTGGAACGTCGTAGGTGGTCATAAACAGAATATAATATCTTTAAGTGACAGCAACGGCGTACCAATTCCGAGTTCCGAGTGTTGTTCTGTGCTCAATCATGTATTTTCTAAATCCTTTTTATCATCAGCTGTGTCTTTTCCCTGTATTACTGAACATAACTTCCCCGTTATGGATCCTGTTGTTATTGATTTTGATGGTGTACAGAAGCTAATTCGTGGCCTGAACCTGTCTTCGTCTTGCGGAGTGGACGGCATCACTCCAAAGTTTTTGAAAAGTACGGATGTTTATTCTTCAATATTTTTGTCGAAACTGTTTTCCCAGTCCTTAGAATCCTGTTCTTTACCACGTGACTGGAAGGTGGGCAAGGTGGTACCACTATTTAAATCTGGTGATGCACAGTCCCCTTTGAATTACCGACGAATATCCCTCACCAGTGTACCTTGTAAGCTTCTCGTAACCTTTCTAGATACAAATTCATTCTTCTCTCCCAATCAACATGGCTTCCGTAAACATTTTTCATGTGAAACACAACTGGTTTCGTTTACACATGACCTTTTTGCGGCATTGGACAGCGGACTAATCATTGATTGTATATTCTTGGACTTCTCTAAAGCTTTTGATCTTGTTTCTCACCAGTTACTCTGTTTTAAGCTAAGTAAATTAAACATTGACCGCAATATATTAAGATGGATCGAATACTTTCTCGCTAACCGAACTCAGTTTGTCACCACCAACAATAACAATTCACAAGAGTCTCCTGTCACTTCTGGTGTGCCACAGGGGTCAGTTTTGGGCCCTCTTCTCTTTCTTGTTTACATCAATGACCTGCCTAATAATATTCTATCATCAATTAAATTATTTGCTGATGACTGTGTTATTTATAGAAATGCTTGCACTAATACTGACGCTAATTTCCTGCAACGAGATCTTAATGAAGTTTCTTCCTGGTGCACTAGATGAAACATGCGACTTAACGCTAATAAATGCAAGGTAATGCGAGTTTCTCGCACCTCTAGTTCTATTGATGTTCCCGAATACCTAATTAACGATAGTGTTTTAGAAAGTGTTTCATGCTACAAGTATCTTGGAGTAAAATTTACCTCTAATCTCTCATGGCACACTCATGTCACCCACGTAACTAACAATGCCAATCGCACTCTTGGCTACCTACGAAGACACTTTTCAAGGGTACCTTCAGCCCTTAAACTCATACTATATAAAACCCTTGTCCGTCCTAAGCTCGAGTATGCAAGCGCTGTATGGGATCCCGGAACTAACACACTAGTTGAAACCTTAGAATCCGTCCAAAATCGGAGTGCACGTTTCATCCTTTCAGACTATGCACGCACATCTTGTGTATCATCTATGAAAACAGTTTTGGGCCTTCCACTTCTTTGTTCGCGCAGGAAAGTGTCTCGTCTTGTTCTTTTTTATAAAATTTACCACAATCCACAACTAAAACAAGACCTTCTTTCCAAACCACACTACATGTCATATAGATGTGACCATCCCCACAAAGTACACATTCCTTTTTCACATACCAAGTTCTTTCACGATTCCTTTATTCCCACTACCTCGAACGAATGGAACCACCTACCCTCCTCTGTTGCCCAATTGACCGATGTCACTGCTTTTAAGGCTGCTGTTGAATGCGATGTTTACTCTTAGCAGCATTTTTCTTTGTTCACTCTTATTTTTCCTATTACTAAGTATACTCTTACCCACTCCCTTCTGTAACGCCTTCGGGCCCTGAAGGTACTGAAATAAATAAATAAAAAAAAACACGCTGCGTCGGCTATGGCGCTCGCTGTCGGCGACGCGGGTGTTCCCACTGACCTCCATTAAAAAGGCTGGACGGCGCATCCCCGCTCTGCGAGGCGGGCGCTTGTTAAGCCACCGGAAGGTCCCCTCCCGGAAGCTGGCGTCTTCTGTCCGTCTCAGTCGCACAATTCAAATATTCTAGGGTGGCAGATGTTGTTATGATCGTTTTTCTTTTTTATTTTTTCAAACTCTGCGATTACGCCTCACTTTAGATGCCGACGAACGCTACACGAAAGATGACAGACGCCGTGCCGACACCGTCCGAATATGGCGGAGTGCTGCAACGTACAAAATGAGTAAAAAGTAATGCAACTTTGAGATACTTACGCGTGAAATGTCTTCCCTGACGACTTTTCCGGTCGCTTCGTACAGTTGACTGCGCTACTGTCAGGTATTTCTTTAAAAAAGAAGAGGAAAGCTCTTTTCCGTGTTGTCTTCGGGCGTCGTAGAAGTCAGGAGACGTAGTAGGAAGATATAGAATAATTTAATTAAACTGAATAACTTGGATGCCACACAGGCTACACGACGCCACACAGGCGATTTGGTTGGTTGGTTGGTTGGTTCCTTAAGGGAATAGCTCAACCCACTACGGGGGATCGGCCAGAAAGCGTGCGGCAGTAGACTTTGTGAAAAATAAAATAAAAGGAATATGCGAAAAGATAATTTATAGTGAAAAAATACAAATAAAAACATTGTTGGGGCAAGTTTGATTTCTTTTTCTTTTTTTAAATGGAATTTTAATTAAACGAGTGTTAAATAATAGAATTAAATAAATGAGTAATTACACAAATTTAAGTGAGGGAATGAAATGATATATTTCTAATTAAAATATTAACATGGCAGTCTCTTTGTTTCTTTAATATAAATGAATATGGCATCATATATGCCCCTGTTGCATTGCCCTAGTGCCGACGCCCCCAGGGAGAGTAATGCTGATGTGGAAAGCTCAAGGCCAAGTTATTGAAAAGGAGGTTTTAGAAATCTGTGCCTTATGTTTTGGTATCTTCGACATTCTGTGAAGTAGAGCTCTATTGTTTCTGCTTGAATACAATAATTACAGTTGGGGGAAGGAGCGAACACGCACGGGAGTCTCACTCGTCAACGTCGTCTTCTTCCACTGCTTACCCCAGCACGCGCGCTGCTCATAGAGGCGGTAGCGATGTGCTAACATTCGGCCATTCTGATCACCTTAACGTCCTCGTTAAGGCGATGTTAGCAAAAGTTCCTTAACTGGTTTAGCATACAGATGTTCGGCCATCCTTCTATTTAACTACTTAGTTAATAAGTGACACACGATAAGAACAATATAAACAGGAAATAGAAAAACACAAGCAAACGACTACACCCAAACACTGACAACCTAAATTCTTCACAACACACAAAAATTTGCGAGTTTGTTACACTCTGAATAAAGTCAGTCATGTCTTCCGGCCATCTTGAATGGCTTGACGCTGCGGAAAGCCACAAAAAATGAAATGGGGAGAAAACACCATGGTTCCCACCAGGGTGTCGGAACGGAACGAAAACGGAAAAACGAAAAAAACGATATTTTTGACCGGAACAAAAACGTAACCGAAACTTTATTCATTATTTCGTTCCGGAGTGAAACCGAAATTTTTTCGATCGTTTTTCGGTTCACGAGAAAATTTCGCAATCCGGAACAACTGAGCTCATGCAATGTAAGCATATCTCAGGGTATAGTGCTAGCGCGTACCTCGGACGGGAATTCCAGAGCAAAGATATGTTGAAATTGTGCGAAAAACGAAAACAGTGGCAACCAGAGATGTTTATATTAACGCAAGTGGACTTCTACGCGCCTGTCAAGCAGGCCAAGGTGGAGAGGGCATTGTCGGCACTGAAGTTTGTTACAGCGAAAGCTGTCATTAGATCACAACAGCCGATTTTGGCGCCATAGTTGTCCGCCGCCGCCGGTGTACGTGACCGCTATCACGTGATATAAGAAAAAATTAAATGAGAAACAAATTTCTAGGATCCGCGCCCTCTGCGTGGCAGTCGCATCTTCCACCACAGTGTCGCGCTGCTGCTTATAACTCCATCGCAAAAACACTCTACACAGGCGTCATGTCGGGCAAGGAATCACGTTAACATATGTAATATAGCGTTGCAGAAGAGTAAAATAACAATCAGTCATCACACAATGCTAATAGCGCAAAGAGTGTGTGGGTTAATGCTTCCCAGCAGTGTTGCGGAGTTGCCACTCCTGAATTGGAATGACTCCGGAATCATTCCACATTTTCGCGACCCTGGAATGGAAAACGGACAACGCCCGGAGGAATGGGAATGGGAATGGAATTACGTCTTCTTCCGAAAATAGAGGACGTTTTTGTCTACGTGCTGTTTTTCAAACTTCAAACGTTAGTAAGTCAGAGCCTCTCAAATTAACATTAAAGCAGTATTCTTAAAATGGCTCGGCTGATTACAAACACGGTACATTTATAAGCAACGCGCCTACTACAAAGAGGCATAAGTTAGTGTACAAACAAGTGCATTATCCCAGCAGATACCGAAGGGAGAAACAAATTACCCCTGCGCGTTGGTTCCCATTGATACCCCCACACGAAAGTGGCGAATACTCTATGCACAACCTGATCTTTATCTCACGAGCAGTTTAGTACCTGACACACGTAAATAACCTTTGCGACAAGGAAGACATTGCATACCTGCGCACAGGCGAACACAGAAAGTTCTCATCACCCCATCCATGCTTGCGAGGCGCGCTTGACAAGCGTGAGTGCTGACGGGCAGTGCGGCCCAGTGTTCCGTATTCGATGCAAATGCGTTTTTGTCAGCATAAAAATACGCTATTTCGTCATTTTAGCATTAACAGATTTCAGCTTAAACAATATCGAAACACCACCATTCGTTCAAACATGTTGACCGCGCAAATAATAGGTAGCGGGAGAACTGCCCCTATGGCAACTAGTAGGGTGGTTGTACTGCACGAGATATGTCACCAAGCTACTATCCCTCGACCTTGGTAAAGTGTTTTGCGTACTTTTGCAGTTCTTAATGCATCTGATGACGTCAGCTTTATGGGGCGTTCATTCTTAACTCGATAAAACTATCAAGATGTCTTTCCTACGTTGAGGAATTACCGGAATGGAATCGAACTGCCAGGCCTTTCCCAGAGTGCGAATGGGCTAAGTCTTTTTCATTCCGAGGAATTGAAAGGAATGGAATTGCGGCAAATTATAATTCCCCGGAATGGAATTGGAATGGAATGGAGGCGCCCATTCCGCAACACTCCTTCCCACCCACTGCAAAGTGCTCAGCCATCATTCTTCATTATCAGCCACAGCACAAAGTGCAAATAATGCCTTACAGATGTGTAGCGGGTATCGCGATTCTCCGAAGAATGACGAAAAATGGCATAGTGGGAACTTCGCTACTTCAGAAAAATTGCGACAGTTTATGGCGTAGTGGGTACCTTGCATGTTTACTTGTATTAGTTGCCCCAAGAGATAACAATGGGCTCTACAAAGTCCGCTCTTCTAGCTTTCGCTGTGTCTGTGCTGCGTGTTCCGCGCAGGCATGGCAATCATTTTATCAGAACAGCGGTCTCGGACATCAGAGAGTACACTCACTGACGTGCTGCTTCTGAGATCGTGCTCACTCCCTTGACACAAAGCATTAAGCCGACTCAAAAAATTCGTATTTGTCTTGTGAGAAAATAAATACCATGACTTTGAAATAAATACTGGTTTGGGCTAGTTAGTAGGAATACGTGGTACAGTTCCTTCCGCTCCTCTGAAGAACGTGTTTTACCCTTGTCCCACTTTCTTAAGAGGAGGGCAAGTAGCTACATCAAGAACCCAATGTTTTTTTTATGATTGCGTTACCTTTTTCATACCTTTTGTTTCATGCAAAAGAAAAAAAAACGTTATGAACCATCATGGAACGTTTCTTTTTCGTTCCTGAACAGAAACAGAACGGAACTTTTTGCGGTGGAACGAAACTAAAACCGAAACGAAAAACATTTCGTTCCGACACCCTGGTTCCCACAGCACAAGACCATGGCACAATTTCATGTTCAATACAATGAAACACAATGAAATCACAACACGCAGTCTCGTCTGGTCGACAATGTGCGTTTGCGTAGCGAAAGTTGCCGTACTGGGTTTGCTTCTTCCTCTTCAGATGCAGCATTGTCATGACGCGATGCTCGAGTTGTAGGATAGTCGTGAGACGCAGGCGGTTGCATAAAGGCTTCCCCCTTTATCATGTAAGTCAGCGACGCGGTCGGTGTCCGCAGGCAAAACATGTGAGGCAACGAGGGGTCCATGATATTTCGACTGAGTTTCAGTCTTATCCCCGGCATGTTCAGGGGCCTTGCTCTTAAATACTCCCTCTCCAGCTTCACAAAGCCTTGCATGGTAGTGTCGTCGGTCACAGGCCTGTTTGGCGGAATCCTTTTCGTCCAGTAGTCGTTGACGAATCTGCACTCTAAATTCATGAGGAGGTTGCCATGGGCTTCTCATGTCGGCAAGCTGTTGAAGAGCACATCCGTAAAAACTCGGCTTGTATCGATGAAGCATCTCAAGGGGACTCTTGCCTGTGCTTCTGTTTATGGCGTTGTTCAGGCTGCACCCTACTTGTTTCAAGTGGACATCCCAGTCATGCTGCTCAGGATCGTCAAGGGCAGCTGCGCTTTTTCCTCTTTTCATCTCAGGACGCACATCACGTCCACAGTGCGAAGAAAGGACAGGGCTTGTGACAGAGTGATCGGTGGACATAGTGATAAAATTGACCGTATCTTTTCGAAGCTCATGTTCTCTGGCTCTCAATTTCAGGTTCGACGGCTGTTCCAAAGGCACTAGTTCTGAGAAAGGAAAGTCGTTAAGTGGAAGCAGCGGAACGTGCTTCTGACCTTTGCATAAGTGACGAAGGGCAGGTCGGTGAAGGTTCTGCCAATTGGCAGGTCTACACATTGCGCGTCGTCTGGAACCACTAAGACAGGAATCTTCTCTGCCACAACGTCATCGATGCTGATCTTTGCCTTGCAGTGACCGAGGCTCCTTGTCACTGGTACGTTCTTGTTGCCAAAACCGTACAGAGGACTAGGTTCCTGCACCATCTCGATGCCGCATCGCGCCGCCGTTGACGCACGTAATAAGCAACCGGAACTACCCGTGTAAATGAGGCCTACGAGAGCGAAGTCATCGTTGAGAATTACTTCCTTGATGAACACATGACCGGCCTCGGTGCAATGGAGTGCTTCTCTGACGACGTTGGACTCGGTACGCAACAAAGCTTTGCAGTTGCGTTGCGTGTGGTCAGATGCTTGGCAACGCTGACACTTAAGCGGTCGCATAGGCTCCGGACAATCACGTGCTATGTGGCCGTAGACATTGCAGTTGTAGCACTTGCGCTCACCGTGTTGGTTGACGGGCGGTAATCCCAGGCGTCCATCTGTTCCGTGGTTTTCGTCGCTGGCTGATTCCCTCGTCATGGGCAGGCTACGCTCCAAGCCCGGTAAAGACGCAAGGCCTCGGTTGCATGTTCCAAGAGCTCCCGCCGTTCTCGTTCGATGCGCTCGAACTCCAAGATATCGTGAAGGAGGTCGTCGTCGTCGTCATGCGTTCTTCCCAAGAGCATGGTACAAAGTTCTCGGGACCTTAGCCCCGTGAGGACTTGTTCTCGCGTATCGATGAAGTCGAGGTTAACTTCATGGCAAAGACGCACCTTAGAATGGAAGTAGGCGGTCGTGCTCTCGTTACGCTGCTGCACGCGCTCTTGCATCCTGCGCCATCGTTCCGCAACGAGAGTTTGGCTCACGAAGGTCCGACGGAAACGTACCTCGAACTCTTCCCACGGCGTGATTTGGGAGCTCCTGGAACGATACCAGTCCCTAGCAGCTCCAAGCAATCGGGCCTTGGCAGTTTCCAGCGTGTAGGCAGCTGGCCACTCGTGAAGCATCGACGTCCGGCGAATATTATCGATCCACTCGCGCGCTGATGGAGCGTCCTCGGAGCCGTCAAAGGCACTGATGTTTTGACTCAAGTCCGGGATCACCTGGAACGTTGGCGCTGGTTGAGGCGGCGCCGCGCCGGCTACAGTCAGTCGTTCCAGCAGTGTCGACAGCAGTCGGTCGTTTTCTTGGAGGACTTGAAGGAAGTCGCGAGTCGTGAACGTATCTCCATTTCCAGAGCCCGTGTCTCCACGGCCAGTCAGGTTGGCTGTTCCCTCGGTCGGTTCCATTTAGGGTTAGGTTAACCAGGTCCGGGCACTGATAAAACTCACGTTCACTCTTCCGTTGGCGACTGGATGGTAATCCCACTTCTGAAATGTTGTCTTCGGGCGTCGTAGAAGTCAGGAGACGTAGTAGGAAGATATAGAATAATTTAATTAAACTGAATAACTTGGTGCCACGCAGGCTACACGACGCCACATAGGCGAACACGCACGGGAGTCCTTGTTCTTGTTCTTGTTCACCTGCAACTTTGGTTCACACCCACTGCGGGGGATTGGCCAAGACTTGAGTGGTTTTATAAATGTTATAATTCTTTAGAGGGGAGGTTACAGAATAGAAAAATTATAAATTTGATAGGAAATTTTGACACTTGATCAAATATGAAAAAAATTAAAGAAAGAACAATAATAATATAAAATAAATCAATGTCCAAATTTTTAAAATTTGAACATGTGTTGACACAGAAGAATAATAATATAGATTATCTAGTTAACCGATTGGTTTCATTGAGGTAATCCCTCACAGCCACGCAAACCTTCGCATTGAAGAACCCAGAAATAGAGGCTCCAAAAGACAAAAGCACAGGCACAGATAAATTCATTCCAATAGCCCGTAAAGGTCTTTCCAAAAGGGTTTTTCGTGCTGTAATATATCGCCTGCAGGTCAGAAAGAAATGATCAATTGTTTCCAGCTCACCACAGAATGCGCACAGTGGAGAAGGTGCCTGAGCAGACCTGTGTTGATAGAAATTCAGCCTCGGCACACGACATCGCAGCCTTGTAATTGACACTTCCAGTTTACGAGTTTCACAAAATGACCTCAGCCAGGGATATATTAAGTGCCGATATTCTGTGGAACTTGTGAGTGCTGTGTCTGCAAAAACTTCCATAATGCTACGCCTGCGAAATCGCGCAGCCGTCACATAAGCGGATGTTGGAAAAGAAGGTAAAATCGGTCCATTAATCGACGAATCGGCAATTTCATTTAGGAGCAACCCTTTATGTCCAGGAACCCAAACTAAGTGAACTTTTCTCAAATGCACGGGTACCAGTGCACGAAACGCCTTTATTACGTGGGAGTCAACCCCAGCAGAAAGTGCAGCACAGAGGGATAGGGAATCTGTGATTGTAACGACAGATGTAATTGCCGAGTTTAACTTGCGCAATGCGAGCACTACTGCCAGAAATTCAGCCACAAAAACGGGTATGAAATCGGGTAGTGAAAGGGAATAAGACCAGTCCAAATTCGGGCCAATATACCCAGTGCTGGGCAGTATCGAAGATACATGTATCTTAGATACTTTCTTAGATACCCTTTGGGTATCTTGTACCTGTATCGCGATACATCTCGCAAGACGAGTATCTGTATTTCCGGTACATTCAATAATGTATCGTGAATCTTAAGATACAAGATACTGCTATTCGCAATGCCCACGGACTATAGGTGGCGCGCCGTGCTTTTCAAGATGGCGCCAGGAGGAGGGTCAACCCGTTTGTTAGCATAGGAACAGATAGGACGTGCGGACGTAGGGCCCGTGCCACTTTCACCGGATGAAGTCATGAGCCGCACTGAATTGGATATGAGACTAAAATACTTTCCCAAACCATGGAAAGTGCAAAGTACCCCCCACCTAATTAATTGCCGCGGTGTGAAAGGTTATATTTCAGCTCCGTTACCGTGCATAACGATGCTTTGCGAAATCCTGTGCGTGCTACATAAAACTGCATGAACTAAAATTGACGTATGAGCTGAACGGCACACAGAGGTAGTACGTACCGAGCCTGCCTGACGGATTTGCCGCAGTAGTAGGCCGCCAGCGAGTAGCGTCATCGCTGCAGCACGGGACCGCACATTTTAACGTGGTTATGGTTTGCAAACATAATACGCCGTCGTCATTACTTGCGCAGTCGGGAACGCGGTATTACGTCTTCAACGGAACACGAGCATTTAACATCCCATTCAGTAGCGCTTGTGTCACAGCCATGCTGAGACCCTAGCCGTGCGCAATTCACTTCACTCGCATGTTGCAGATTCGATCAGCCCGATCCAAACATGAATATCGAAAAGAATGCACACGTGTGCTTTTCGCAACGTCGAAGAAGTTAGCCGACAGGCGTAGATTGTGGCCGTGACTGCACGTTCCATCGCTCTAACCATTTCGCTTCGCTGGTCGAGCTCGAGCACACGAGTTGGCGATGCGGCGCTCCATAATATCCACAATAATTGTGATACATGCAATGCACAAGAGGAACTATGCTTTTATTCTGATCTCGCTCAAGGATATTATACGTTAAATACAATCAAAGCGACTTACGAGCGTGAAAGAACATTAACGCACGAGGGGACGTGAAGTGCAACTCGCTCCTCGTGAGTTCAGCTGATCGTTCATCGTCGCTGTCACAGCTGTCACTCTCGGTGCTTTCACAGTCTTCAATGTCCAGTGAAAAATCCTCGTCGTCAAGATGGTTTCTTTCAACATCACTGCTGAAAGCAATCCGAAGAAATTCCTCCGCCGAACGACTGCGACCACTCCGCGTCACCACGTTTAAAATTAGAGAGACGTCTGGGCGCGACGAACATTATGCTCTCGGATCGGTCAACGAGCAAATCGTTTGCAGTGTGCTGTCACCTATCAACAAACGTACAAAAACAAACGGCGCAGCGCTGGCTATGAAACCAACACCAATACACTGGCGAAGGACGGTGTGGAAAGCGTTCGCTCCACGAAAGGCGTGGAGCAGACGCGTCCTCGAATGATTGAAACGTCGCTCGCACGATTAGTAACAGCGCTTTGCTGACAAAGGATAGAGGCCCTATTTTGATGTATCGACAACTTGAGATCGCTGAGTTTTACAAGAGCACATCGCGAGCCCGCGCGACCTCCCGCGTAGCACTGACCAATGCTATATACAAGTAAAACAGGGTGAGATTCAACTGAATATGTCAGACGATAACATTTAACTAACCTACGTGGCTACAGAAAGCCTTGCGAAGCTGATAGTATGCCTACGCTGTGGGCTAGCATTGAAAGCGCGAGTCGCCACGTATTTTCACGAAAACTTCGCGCCTCGCAAGAACGCATCAGATTTCTCGTGTCACGGAGGGCCCGGTTTGTTCACTGATGCAGGGAACGTGCAAAGTCGTAGTGTTCCTTCCTTGCCAATGCGTTAACACTGAGGTTAGCACAGCCGAACAACGGAGAGACTGCGTAGTGCTGCCATTTTATCGTCTACTAACCCTCCTCGAGAGGACGCTCCTGAATTCCGCTTGGTGGCGCGACAGTCTATGGGCATCGCGAATAGAAACACTACCGTGCGAAACAAGAAAAGTTGGCTGAACTCAGCTTCTTAAGCTGATACTGCTGCCACTAAGCCACCTGAATAAAACTAACGACAGCGAAATTCTTTTATGTTTCAGCTGGAATGATCCAGCGAGGGTAGGCGATGAGGTCTGCGCGTCCCCATTGGTGGAGCAGAGTCACATGGTGGCATTCGTGCAATCTGAAAAAAACAGGCACGCGAACGTCTACGCGCAGCCGACCTTTTCTTTTCTGAATATTTTCTTTCTTTTTGGTTGTGTTCGTTCCATGACACTTGCTCGTAGCCACTGTACTGTGCTGTACTGTGCTCCAATGCGTGCGGCGTCTTTCGCACGAATTGTTATGTCGCTATAGTGTTCTAGATGTTGCTCTTGCGTGGTGCTTCGTTGCGAAATCTCAAGAATGCAATAATGAGGTTGCTTTGCGTCTCGCGGCTTTCACACATCAACGATTTGAAAGATCTCGTAGATGTAAGCTTGACTTGCATACGATGAAATTAACTTATATGCAAATGAGATTCTAGCAACTGTCGCACCACCGGCGCCGAGGCTAGATGCAATAGAACAAGCATTTACGTTACACAATATATCTTGGCCATAATTTGATTGTTAGCACAAGTGCCTTCTTAGCTGTCCTCCGTTTGCAGTTCATACATTACCTAGGTCTCTGTATCGTTTTTGCCTGTCTGCTTACTGCAGTATTTCTTTTGTAACCTGCTGCTAAAATACGTACTCTGGTTTATTCTTATCTTTTGACTGTCGGCATCATTCCTACTGTTTACATATCTACATTCTATTTGTGTTTGCTGTTATGGCAAGGCGATGTTGTGCACGAATACATATTAAGCTGGGCGTGCCTGGAGTATAACAAAAATTCTGCTAATTATTAAAGTAGCCAAATTGAGTTTGCATTATAATAATGGAAATTATACGAAAACATCCTAAAAATGGTAGGTAAAAGGATTCGAGAAATGTAATACCAAGTACTCCGTTTTCCTCATGAGTGCCCCTGCGAGCCGTTTTATGCTAACTTCATAGGCACTTTCTATAGGTTTTCATTGTCCGACCTTGACATCTAAAGCTGACGATGGCTTACAGAGTGTCACCATTTCTGGCGGCCGCACACGGCAAGGAAACGCGATCGTCCCTGAGAAGCGATAAGATGACGGTCCGCGCGCCGGTGTTTCGCTAGAAGCCCGTTTGAGAGCGCTGCAGTACGGTAGCGCATGAGCGCAGTCATATGGTTTTATATTGTATTTCGTGGGTTTTCTTTAAAGGCCAGAAGAAATCACCACGTAGCATGTACGTGGCCAAAAAAATCGGTCGTTTTGGAAATGCCCTCCCAACGTGACGAAACGCACTTGGCCGTAAAGTGATAAGAAAAATGTTGCATAACCCAATTAGGCGTAATATAAAACTACCATAACGAGCGTCACATGAGGGTAAACCATATGTCGTTGGTTTCGTTCTGTCGCGGTTAACAACTTTTTTTTTAATATTTGGTTCTATACTCACGTGAAACACCCTGTATACTTATTCACCGTAATCGTTTGATACAGAACCGCCTTTCTATTTCACTGACATATATTCGTTTTCGTTTTTTAGATCACCGTAACTTTTTTTTTTTTTTACTGTTACAAATCACCAGGAAATCGGAGCCATAAGTGACAACAGTGCTAATAGCTGTGCTATTCTGCGACGGTTTGTGCCACTATAATGCGACTGAGAGGTCTCTGGGCGGAACAAGTTCTCTCGCAGAAGAAATGTGAAAAGATTGCTCGTTATTGAATATGTTGCTAACGAACGCTTTACGTGAGCAGATAAGAATATGAAAAATCATTGCAGTTTCATGTCCTCGATGTATACACGATGCGTCACAAAAAAATATCTCTACCAGCGTTTCTGCTGCTCTACACCTTTCAGGTGTAGAGCAACAGTAAAAACCAACTATCCCAGCTGTCCACGCTTTACCTGTCAGGTGATCCCGTATAGTGGAAATAATAATACGCTTACAGACAAGGTATTAAGACTGCGGAGCAGTATTCGCGCCATCGTGCGAAGGCTTCTTATTGATTTTCTTGTAAGTAAGTGGCATCCCGCTAGCTGGTCGGCAAGTACAGCAGGGACATCAATCAAATACAAAAGTGTCAAGCAAAAACCACTGCTAACGCAGAGTATAAAGAGCTGTCATGTTAAGCAGACAAACACATTCCAATAAGTTGTTTGGGAATGAAACCAATATTTCATTACAATTAAATAGATGATAGCAGTTAAGAAATTTTCAAGGAAACATTTTTAGGTCTGTTTGCTGCTTCAATGTACAGATATAACAACAAATTTGCAAATGTATCGAAGTATCTTAAGATACAATGAGGAAGTATCGTATCGGATGCAATAATTTCTGAAGTATCTTGTATCTGTATCTCAAATACTTCTTGCCCGAGTATCTTGTATCGTATCGCGATAAAATTTCAAAGTGTCTTTGCCCAGCCCTGAATATACCAACACCTGACTTTTCGTCACACTGTGATGCATCTGTAGCAATAATAACGTTAGTGCTAATGCTCTGCAGGTGTTCTTGTAATAAACATTCTAAAGTATTGTCACGTGGTCATGACGTCGACGAAGGCAGCAGTCAGCACGTCAGAGATGAAACTCTTTAATTGGCCGAACTTGTGGCCGGGAAACTGAAAGTCAAACTACAGCTATACACTGATAGCGGCGAACAGAGCGTCGACCGTCGATCAACTGACAAGCGGTCAAGTGCGTCGGTTTTTATACAGGTGCTATCGAACTTTCCAGCGATATCGCTGGTGGCGGCATTATCTTTCGATAAAGCTGGAACATTCGCGTGCGGCGCGAAATCTTAACAAAACGATCTACTACAATCGAGAAGTTTCTCGAACACTGCTCCTGGACAGCCTCGAGCGTTGATAACCGCCCTTGCTGGTCAAACCCAAAAAACATCAAAATAAGATAAGAAGTGGGCGTGGCATTGCCCCCCTCTGAAAAAGCATCGTCCCGATGCTTGTGAAAGAAAGAAGAGAGAAAGAAAAAAAAAACAAGTGCATACATAAACAAATTACAATAACAAAGGTAAAAGTAGAGTCCCCAGATTCGCTAACGTGCAAAAAACGGCTTAAGACGCACGACATGGACGACTTCAGGTCGTGCGCGGCGTCGCTGGGAGTTCGTAATGCCGTCCGGGATGACCTCGTAGTCAAGAGCGCCGAGACGTCGAAGAACCTTGTAGGGGCCGAAGTATCGCCGAAGGAGTTTTTCGCTAAGGCCACGTCGGCGTATCGGCGTCCAGACCCAGACGCGGTCGCCGGGCTGGTATTCCACGAAGCGTCGTCGCAGATTGTAGCGACGGCTATCGGTGTGCTGCTGGGTCTTGATGCGCAGGCGGGCGAGCTGTCGAGCTTCCTCGGCACGTTGTAAGTAAGCGGCGGCGTCGAGGTTTTCTTCGTCGGTGACATTCGGTAGCATGGCGTCCAGTGTCGTCGCCGGGCTCCTTCCGTAGACCAACTTGTACGGCGTCATCTGCGTCGTTTCTTGGACGGCCGTGTTGTAAGCGAAGGTCACGTACGGAAGCACAGCGTCCCACGTCTTGTGCTCAACGTCGACGTACATGGCCAGCATGTCGGCAATTGTCTTATTTAGACGCTCGGTGAGGCCATTGGTCTGCGGGTGGTAGGCGGTGGTGCGACGGTGGCTCGTCTCGCTGTATTTAAAGATCGCCTCAGTTAGGTCCGCAGTAAAGGCGGTACCTCTGTCTGTGATGAGGACCTCTGGGGCGCCATGACGCAAGATGATGTTCTCCACGAAGAACTTGGCTACCTCGACGGCACTGCCCTTGGGCAAGGCATTTGTCTCGGCGTAGCGAGTGAGGTAGTCAGTTGCTACGACGATCCACTTGTTGCCGGAAGTCGACGTCGGGAACGGCCCCGGTAGGTCCATCCCGATTTGCTGGAACGGCCGGTGAGGTGGTTCGATTGGCTGCAGAAGTCCCGCTGGCCTAGTCGGCGGTGTCTTCCGTCACTGGCAATCTCGGCAAGTCTTAACGTAGTGGGCGACATCGGCAGGAAGGCGTGGCCAGTAGTATTTTTCCTGTATCCTCGCGAGCGTGCGGGAAAAGCCGAGGTGGCCAGCCGTCGGGTCGTCGTGCAGGGCCTGCAGAACCTCTGGTCGCAGTGCCGAAGGTACAACGATGAGGTAGTCGGCCCGGGCCGGAGAGAAGTTCTTCTTTACGAGGACGTCGTTTTTCAAGAGAAATGACGCCAATCCCCTCCTGAATACTTTTGGAACAACGGCGGTCCTGCCCTTGAGGTATTCCACAAGGCCCCTGAGTTCCGGGCCGACTATTCTGTCATCAGTGGACCGTTCGCGACGAAGCTGAAGAAAGTCAAGACCGCCTGGGAAGGCCCCGAAATCCGGAGAGCTGGAGGTCACCTAGTAACGCCGGCAGGAATCTGCACAGCGATGGCCTCCATTAACAACCGGATTTATCCCGCAAGCTTCGTAGTCCTTCAGCATTGCTCCCGAGATGTCACGTGGTCATGACGTCGACGAAGGCAGCAGTCAGCACGTCAGAGATGAAACTCTTTAATTGGCCGAACTTGTGGCCGGGAAACTGAAAGTCAAACTACAGCTATACGCTGATAGCGGCGAACAGAGCGTCGACCGTCGATCAACTGACAAGCGGTCAAGCGCGTCGGTTTTTATACAGGTGCTATCGAACTTTCCAGCGATATCGCTGGTGGCGGCATTATCTCTCGATAAAGCTGGAACATTCGCGTGCGGCGCGAAATCTTAACAAAACGATCTACTACAATCGAGAAGTTTCTCGAACACTACTTCCTGGACAGCCTCGAGCGTTGATAACCGCCCTTGCTGGTCAAACCCAAAAAACATCAAAATAAGACAAGAAGTGGGCGTGGCAGTATGATGGGGGAGTAATTTTGCATTATTAGGAAAAATATCATCACATTCAATATCCACAGGGTACGAATTATCCCGAGGCGGGGTTATATCGCAGGTACGTACGTTCAGAGGGTCCAGTAAACGTTGTACAAATATAACTTGGGGTGTGTGAAATCACGGCCATCTAGCCCCAAAAAATAACTCCGGATTGGAAATAAAAGCTGTTTCTGATTGTCGTAGTGGTGACTCGTAAATGCTTAAGAACCTCTGGACAGTCAGAAGGCGAAACCGGCACGAAAGAGAAGGAACCCTCGATTCTAGATACAGTTACGTTGTTAGAAACAGTTTTAGGAAGGCCGAGGCATGAGCGCAGCACTTCCCTTTCCAAAAGAATTAAAGGCCGTATCTTGTAGGCTGGGGCATCAGAGAATAGTACGCAGCCAAATTCCAAGATAAGGCGAACGTACATGCGATAGATCATTAATAGTGTATCTCTTCACAAACCTGTGTGGTAGTTGCTTCGCCTACGCAGCATGCCAACAGCACGCGCACCTTTTCCAGCTGTATATTCGATGTGGGGTCTCCAGTTAAGGGATTGATCATAAATTACCCCAAGGTACTTAATAGGCTCCACCTGTGGTGGTATGTCCTCATAATGGTACCTCAGTGAGATGTGCACAGGGCATTGCAGTGGAAAAACAAGAAGGGGCACATTTACTCGGATTAAGCAAAAAGTGATTGTGATCGAGCCAGATCTCCAGGGTATTACGGTAAGTCTGCATCCGTTCATATAATGTCTGGATATTATCTGCCGTTGCAAAGAACGCGATATCGTCAGCATACACATAAGTTGTTATTTCCTCGTGTCATGGAATGGTGCTCATTAGTATATTAATAGCACCGGGGAAAGCACTGAGCCTTGCGGTACTCCTCTCGTTTGTGTATGGGTAGTCGATGAAAAACCGCTTTTAAAACAATAAAATTTTCTGTCCACAAGGAATTTCCGAATCCACACTACTATGTATGCCGGAAAAGTGAGATATTCCAATCGATCCAATAAAATACCATGTTCTACAGTATCATATGCTTTAGCGATGTGTAAAGTAACTAAAGCCGCATATTCATTACGTAGTCGTGCTAAGTGTATACGACTTTCTAAACCAACTTGGGCATTCCAAATTGAACAACCAGCCCTGAACCCGATTTGACAGGGACTTAGAATTGATCTCTCATCAATAAAATCATTGATTCGATTATGGATAATTCTCTCAATTAATTTCACTAGATTTGAGGTCAAGGCGATTGGCCTTATGTTATCCAAAATATACCCTCCATCTTGTTTCTTAAGCAACAATATAATTTTAGCAATTTTCCATTCCAAGGGTATCCATGCATTCTTTAAGGAATAATTCACAAGTTCTAAAAGAAGGTTAGGCGATTCCTGAAGTAAAGCTTTTAGCATTGAATTCGTAATTCCATCTGGTCCAGGAGCAGTGTTCGGTAGACATTGTACAGTATGAGTCAATTCATGTAAAGAAATTTCCGGAAAATCATGCAAAGATACCGACATGTTGCGAATAGCCGATAGATTAGTGGTAAAGCGACGTTCTAAACCTTTGGCTATATCTTCCAGTGAAAGTGCTCATTTCTTGCGGCGTCAAGATACAATATTCTAATGTTAATGGTGTTGGCAGTACTTCTCTTGTTCGACGGTAAGCAAGCAAAGCACGCTTATTTTTTTACTTCGAAAGGTAATTGTAATGTCTAATGTCATATTCTTCTTTTGCGCGGTTAACAGTGCGCTTAAATACGCCAGCGAGAAACTGATAATCTTTCCAATTTGTTGGGCATTGATTATGTAGAAGCTTTTTCCAGGCAGCTTTTCGTCTTCTGTAATCGTGCGTACATGCATCATTCCACCAACGAGAAGAGGATCGTTTACTCGATGGAATAACGAACTCGGAGTTTTTCCGAGATCCGTCTAGTATTGAGCCGATCTTAGACGCAATTTCCTGACCACTGGCATTCTGAAGTTTTAAAAGAGCAGAACGCAGACAGCTTTGAAATTTCTTGTGATTGACATATATGCGTGTTGGCTGATCTAAAGTTATTATTGGGCAAGTAATATCAAAAATCATAGGAAGGAGATCGCTGTTAGTTGCCGAGTCAACCCCGGACCACGACAAAATATTGATCGCTTTTGTGCAGAACGTTAAATCTAATACTGAGCGAGTCTGACCTCGAACAAATGTTACCAGCCCTTTATTCATACACGAAAGATTTTTGTCAATGGTCCACTCCCACAGTCGCCTCCCACACAAATCTGTTCTAAGCCCCCAAGACAAATGATGTGGTCTCCTGTTAGTACAATTTCCTTTCTACAGGCTGTCAAAACGCTGTCGAGGTGGCTCATACTTTGTACACCGGTGGGGAAATAACAATTTATGATCGAAAAAGGGTGGTAATCTAATGCTATAATTTCACAATGAGAGTTCAACATTCTAAAAGAAATTTGCGCCCTATGATATATTTTACTTGATACAAGAATCATTAAACTACCGCCACGTGTTTGGCGATCTAATCGAAAAGAACGAAAACCTGCGAGAAAGAAATTTTTATCCGGTGTAAGCCAGGTTTCTTGGAGAATTACAATATCAGGGTTAAGTTTATTACAAAGGTAATTTAAGTCAGTTGAGGTTGAGAATATAGATCGGCAGTTCCACTGAAGTACCCTTAACTGACCAACGGTGGTGAGCGCACCGCAGAGGCGCTTGCCGCTTCCTTGCCGTTATCTTTACTCGTAATCAACGATTCAGTCTTTTTAGTTTTTGACTTGAGAGCAGCAGAAATAGGAGATCTTGCACGTTTATGAGCTCGACCATCAATTTCCATGTCTGCGCATCACTTGCGCTTGGCTGAGGCGTAGAACGGTCTGATTGCACTTGTGATACAGACTGCTTAGCTTTATCTGCAGATGTAGAAAGTTTGTCCAGCACTAGACTATGTAGTTCAGCGGTGTCAATGGTGACACTTGACTCAGGCGCTGTAGTAACCTGGATCCCTTGCGTCATCTGATTTGAAATGATTTGTATGAAACATTCGGATAGGTTGGATATTAGTTTATCCATAGCCTTAGTCATTGCCTTCTCCATGGCAGACTCAATTGCCTGCGATAGATTAGAATATAGATTTGGAGTGTGACGTGCTGCAACACCAGAATATCCGAAGGCCCTGTCTTTGATCATATCAACAGCTTCCCTTCGCGAACAGCGGCGGCGGTCAATAATTTCTAGTATGTGTACTTCCTGAGCACGAGAAGAGCAGTCGGAGTAGCCTGCAGAGTGAATCCCTCCACAGAGACAACGCTTTTCCGATGTTGCGGAGCAGTCGCTTGAAGAATGGCTCTCTCCGCAGGCACGGCAACGAAGGTTTGATTTGCATCCTCCCGCACTGTGGCCTCACTCGTCTACGTCGTCTTCTTCCACTGCTCACCCCAGCACGCGCGCTGCTCATAGAGGCGCTAGCGATGTGCTAACATCCGGGACAAAAACGGCGGCTTCCGGTGGCTTCACGTCCGCGTGCTGAATGGATGGATGGATGCTATGAGCGTCTGCTTTCTGACAGGGCGGTGACAACTGTGCCACCAGGCTCAACAAAAAAAAAAAACCTGTACTCTTCTTTTTCTTAGTGTGGCCTAGTGTCTGTACTTCAATTAAAACTATCTTAGTCCCGAAAAAAAAACTTAAATTTTCAGCCCAGTTCTCTGCCCTTTACGGCAGGATGTCCTTATTTTTTCCCAGTATTTATTTTTGTCCTTTCTCTCTAATTTTCTGCCACCAATACTCTAACCGTCTCTTACTTATTTCAATCGCGGGTGTGTTCAGCTTTCCATTGTCTCTAAAACCCAAGGCGTCATGTAGGCTCGTGCCCAACGTACACTTGGGTGGATATCTCCACATTCAATCAGAACATGCTCCACCGTTCCAGCTGCGCTCACATGCTGCGCCATCCAGCTCCTCCTAGTGGAGATCAGTGGGTGTTCCTCCCAAAGCTCCCTTCAGCCACAGTGAGCTATCTGCGCGGGCAGTTTCACGTGGTTCTGCTCAGTGTTTTGCCATGCTTCACTTGAGACGCTCTCATAAACAAGGTGCACTCACTTTAGCTCAAATAGAGGCAGATGACTGGCTGAGACATATTAACGTAATGAATAAAAGGATGAACACAAGAAAGAAGACGAGGACAAGCATTACTCGCAACTGTTTATTAGCAGGCAAGGGTTCCTGATATATGTTCTTTCGTCACGCATGCGCATACAATTAAGAATAATGTAACACGTATACATCAGAGGCGTTGGCGCATATATTCAAATTAGGGGTCCAGCAAAGCGATAGAGGGCTCACTGTGCTGGACTCCTAATTTGAATTTATACGCAACCGTCTCTAATGTACACGTGTTACTTCATTCCTGTATGCGCGTGCGTGACGAATGGATATATATGAGGAACCCGGCCTGTCCTGCTAATAAACAGTTAAGAGTAACGCTTGTATTCGCCTTCTTTTTTTATTGTGGCATACACTTTTAAGGCATGATATTTCGTATCGTATGTATATGTACGGTGTTTCTTTCTTTTTTTTAAATGCCAGCTCCAGAAACCAAAACTGGGCCAAATTTCACGGGAGCGTAAAGCGAGGCTAAGCATCTTCCATTTTTAAAACAATTGTAATCGAAATGGTGTAATTTCTGATTGTAACGAGAACTCAAAAAAGCCGTTTCGAATAAAGAATGAGCGAATTAAATCCTGCATCTGTTTCAATCAAACTGAGCCAGATCCATTAAACCAGCGCTGCGTCAGCAATCGTGCCGAAAACGAACAACATGGCACCATCCAACCAATTAGCTTTTTTTTTTTTGGGGGGGGGGGGGAGAGGCAGTCGAGTTGGTACTTACTCAAAGGTTGGGCAAAACTCGAATATAATGTGTAAGAGGCCAACTTTCCTTCTTCCTGCCTCTTAGTGTTTCTTTTCGAGTTTTGCGCTACAGTATCATGTCCTTCTATCGCTAATAGACGGCACATTTGAAATAGAAGGCAACTGAAATGAAGATATTGGTTTAGAAGGGAGGCGGCTTGGGCTAGTTGGTATGTCATGATGAATGATAGCGCGAACTGAGGACTAAGACAAGGATGCACACGAAGATGGGCGCTAACTTCCAACTGAGCTTATTGTACAGAATACGAAAATATTTACCTAAAAACCACAAAGAACAGCAACACGTGACAAATGGCGGGCAATGCAAAATTATATTGGACACCGTTCTATCCCTTTAAGAAGGAGAAGTGATCCGAAATGGTGCGGCATAAAACGAGCTAAGGAGAAGAGCTGAAACATTTATTGAAGGCCTTCAATACATGCCAAAAGCAAGAAAAAGATGCCGAAAGCACAGAATGGTGCGCCTTTTGCCTGGAAGGACCACTCGCTCTGCAAGTCTAGTCCATCCAAGCGTTACGAGATGAATCGACGTGTTTTTGTAAACGTAGTTGTTGTGTGCACATCGTGGTCTTACCAGGCACGTAGACTACACTGGCCTTTAAAGGGTAACTTGTGGTACGACGTAACGTCGGCACTCACTTTAGAGCACAGATACGATATTAACTAAACAAGGCGCGCTTTACGATGCGATGATGTGAATATCATACGCAAATTTCGTTATCGTTTGCCTCCGGGGTCGAGGAACGCTTGAATATAGCTTGATGAATCTGGGAATACAAATGTAATGTTTATTAGACTTCTATGAAAGCGGAGCCAACACTGGAACCACAATTGACGTTAACCCGGCATGACACCTGTATCGTAGGGGTCCGTTGTAATGTTTATTGCTTTGTTACAAAATTAGATAGCCAGCACTGCAACCACATTTCACGCTGCACCGACATTACGCATGGCCCAGTCCGGCGCATTAAACATCACCTCCTCTAGTTCAAGGTGCGGCCTCTAGAAGCGGCAGTTTGTGAAAAATACATTAAATTCATTGTTTTTCTCCAGTTTCTGCCTGAAATGCAGGTTGTGTCAATCAATTTCAGTGCCCAATCTTTAAATATAGCTAAAAATCTTGGCGGCAAAAATTTTGTTCAGTATCCCTTTAAGCACTTGCTCCCTTCTTTCGTCCCGACGAGCGGGCTGGAAGCCAAAAAAGGAGCGACGGCACTAAGGAAAGAAGAAGCACTATGGGAAGAAGGATGCCACTAGGGAATCGCTCGCAAGTGCGCAAGCGTGGCTGTTTAATGTTAGCAGACTATGAAGCGCGGTGCCGACAGGCGGCGGTACCTGAGAAGAACCGCATCTGATCCAAACGCTGCTCTTGATTTATTCCATCTATCAGCCAATAGCATGCTCTCTTGTCCAGCGTCTAGGCTTGTGCGAATAGTAAATTTAAGGTTCGAAGCGAAGTGATTTGGTCGAATAATTTTGAATCGAATTCGAATAGTATATATCGTATACAATAAAGAAAAATGGGCATATTTGTCATGACCCAACTAACCTGCAAAATATTTTCTAATTGAAACAAAGCATGTGCAAATGTAATTCTTTTTCGTTAAAATGACGTGTAAGCAACTTTGAATAGTAGCAGGATTTGACTTTCGTAGAATGCAGGTGTAACCTGTAAAATATGTTACGTTTTAAAATTTACTATACTTAGAACATATAAGCCAGTATAACAAGCTTTTAAACTTAAAAAATGGTGAATCGATGTGACTGTATACAGTCACATCGATTCACCATTTTTTAAGTTATATATATTATAATATATCTATTTAACCTTAAAGTGGAGCTTCGCGACAGTGTGGATTTTTTTTTTTTTGAAAGGTGTATTCACGGTATAGCAACCCTCCACTGCAGTAAAACCACCTTTACAGAGCGGTTACATGCGGACTAATATACACCTATTCGTTCATTTCGAATAGTTTGAAATTTCCAATTAATTTAAATTCAAATCGAAGAAAATTTGAACACTAATATTCGTTCGAATATTCGAAGTGCTCGAATATTCGCACAAACCTACCAACATCAAACAGCAGGGGCCAGCAGCTCCGATGAGAGTGAGCACAGACTTCTGTATGAAGAGGGCGCCTGATAAAAAGGTAACTTCGAGCTTCGCTTCCAAACTCTCCGTGCCGCGCACGAGTACAAGATTTGGCTGAGCTATTCAAGATAATGTCTTGCTCTCTGCAAGATCAGTTTTTTTCACCAAGCCCGAATGATGGCTCATGACCCCTTTAACAATACACAACACGACTTCACTATTGGCCAAACCATAGTTGCACTTATGCAGGATTCAGAAAAGCAGGCTGATTACACCATTCCCAAGATAATTAGTACTGACAAAAACTTCTCGTAATGACGGTATTTAACGGCAATAACAAAAACCAAAGGAACACTGCCCAACTTTCCTTGATGGTCCCTAAACTACTGTGAGGTGAAAATTCAGTACTGGTGTTGCAGATGTGCGCGAGTCTGCAACGAACACGTAGCCGTGAGAATTTTTTGCGATGGTGCCGCAACAGTGGAGTCGTACATGTGTTTGATGATCTAAACGCGGTCCTCACTCTTTCCTTCGCAACACTCCATTCGTCGGCTGGTGTCTCCACCTCGCCGAGCGCTACTCCTCGCGGAGCGCCGAGCGACACGAGGAAGCGCAGGGAGCGTGCGTACCTGCTAGCAGACACACGCGTTCTTGCTTGAAACAAGTTCTTCTCTGACAGGGTCTGCTCCTCGTGACGTCACGATCAGCTCTGGTGACACCGGATATATCCGGAGAGAAGCACAGGATTGTTTGCCGATTTTGTGGCGCGCCCGCGGCATGTGCTGCTGCCGCGTTTGACAGTAATTGTGTTGATTATGACAGCCGCTGGCGTAGCCAGAGTTGGCGGGTTCAAACCCCCTTTCCAAAATTTTTTTCAATTTTGCACACATACAAAAGCACACACAGACATACATACATTATAGTTCAATCCTCCCCCCCCCCCAAAAAAAAAAATTTTCTGGCATCGCTATAGATGACGGCGTTCTGAACTCATTGCCGGTTTACTTGAAACGTTAAAAAAGTACAAAAGGCGGTTTAGAGGCCCTCTAAAGCATATACTAATACAAATTAGTTGACACATTATAAATGCAAGCATTCACATATAAATGATTACCAATGCATAGTCAAGAAACGTGTTTTATTTAGCGTATTGAACATACACAACTTATAACAATACAGTTAAATTCTGATTGCCTCCAAAAAGCAATTACATGCAATAAGACGGTAAAAACACACAACATAGTAATAAGGAAAAAGTTAAAAGAAATAAATGCATGCACAAAACCCAGAGGCTGTAAACAAATGAGCCAGATAAGGGAAGGTCACATTTTGTGCCGGCACCAAACACTATTGAAGGTGTCATCAATACTGATGCAGGAAACGTAAGAGAAACACAGCCAATAACAAGAAGCAATATGACACAGTTCAAACGTGCCACATATTCAGGCCCTCAGTGCAACATTCTCCAACTGCTAGCAATGACATAATACTGGCACATAAGAGTAGAATGCACGTGTCGTCAGAAATAACTTTTTCATGCAAGAATCTAGTGGCATGTCTTTGTGAACAAAGCTTATCAAATGAAGGTTACTTCATGAAAGGTGGTAGCTGAATAGTCACTTGGAAGTTTGGCAGCATTTGCACTGCCCAAAGTATCACAGGGGAACATGAGCACTGATCCCAATTAGCTTTACAGTAGCACCAAATCTTGAGAACTGCGTACAAATACTCATCCTCTTTTTGGCTGTACAGTACACCTGGATTTTAACAGGACAATTTAGGGCTAAGTAATGCCAATGTTTTCGTTTCTACCGTCGGGTCATATCAGCGTAATTTCGACTTGAACGCGTAGAACAGAGCTTACATTACCCTTAGAGACCAGATTCGACGCAACGCGACGTGACGTGGTTATCTTGAACAATTGTGCATACAAGTTCTTGTACTAAAAATATATGATGTCTCGTTTGAATCCATGAGTACTATACATGCTTAGCTTTCTGTAAGTGGACACTGTTGACCCGTGAAATGTTTATATGCCATTACAATATTTACTTAGTTATTTGTATATACGGCCGCCCTATTTAGGGCTATAGCAGAAATGGGAACATTATATAATGCTAGTAAGACAACAAACAAAAAATGCAGGAATACACTACTAATGGTGAAACAAATACACACTCAAGAGAAAAATTGTATAAATGAAGTAGTTTACATGTCAGCAAGGTGCTCTTCAGTTGCAACTATATCATCTAGTGTTAAGGAGCAAACGTTACTATAGAGGAAATTCCAAAGGTCCATTGCAAAAGGAAACAACTGTCACATAATGCTCTGTATAATGTATCTTAATGTCACAGTCACCAACAAAAGTAAAATAAAAAGACATAAGCAGTAAGAACAGTGACATGAACTGAGGTAACAACAAGCTAAAGAAAAGTCGATGTGAAAAAGCGATTGTAGGAACTTCAACATGGGATGTACGAAGTTTAACAAGGAGCATATGACATTATAATGAAAGAGAATAAACCTTTATTAATCCAAATTTACCGAAATCTAAGGTGGGTAGGGCCCCGCATCCAGGTGAGGAAGTTAACTGGCAACACTGGACCAGGTCCGTCATTGCATACAGCGCGAAGAGTGCCCTCTGTTATTGCCATACCAAAACGAGCCTACCTTGAAAAACATGGATATCTGAACTCGTATGAGTGTTATCAAGGAACTTATTGTAAGATAAGCCATGCCTCGAACAAGTAACCATATCGCATTGTTCATGACGACAGACAATTCCTATTGCTGTTTTCATATGATTCGAACCTAACCAGAATGCTGTAGTTTAACTTTTACCAGTACACTAACTCCGATTTTTAAAAAAGAAAAGATAAACCTTAACTGAGCAAGTATTATGAAAGTGTTCAAATGTGCTCTAATAAAAGAGCCTATTAAAATATGACAAAGTAATGGAAGACGATTGAATGAATTCATTACACAGTAAAATTATTTTGCTGCAAATGGCCAAGGCAGAAGTAAGATACCAACAATATACAATAAGTGTCTGCATATTGTGCGAACACTAATTCTTGTTGAAAACTTGGGAAGACATCTTAGCAAGGCCTCAAAATAGTTATTCTCCCACAGTCACACATACTTTTCCACAATTCGGCACACTGTCACTTCAGAAACACAACATGTAATATGCTTTTCTTAACCTCACGCTAACATCTCTTAATGAAAAGCAATGTTGGAATTGCCAACAGTATTACTCGCTAACACCGACCTCTTAAGACATCGAACGTTTTGAACCAGAATGAAATGGAACACACTGCACACGGCACCAGGATGCCTATTCAGACATGGTCGGTGACCTGCATGGTAAGGGCAATGCAGTTTTGGTAATGGCAGTGCACATTCATGAGAGAGTTAGTGGCCTGCACGAAAGATTTAGGCTTGACAGTGCTGAGGCGTGCCCACTCATCACAATGTATATATAAGTTTTTCTTGAGAATGTCACATATGGCATATTCCACTGGTCCTATAAGAACACTAAAACACCGCGCAACAATGCTCTACTGACAATGATGAGTCATGCTGTCACTAATATGGCTACACCTTTAAAGGGGCACTGAGACCTTTTTCGAAGCAGTTTACTCCGCCAAATAAATATCCCGTATGCAGAGAATGAACTGAGCAAGTGCGAAGCTCAGGAAATTCTAATAACCAATTTTGACATCAAAGCCAATTTTTGCATGGCGCACAACTGGCATCAACACTAGCATCACATCAGACTACAGTAACAATTCTGAAGACTTCACTCATCAGTATGTCACACTGTGATGATGTAAGTATCAAGACATGCAGAATGGCCGCTTGTGAGTCACTAATGGAGCCACAGAGTGGAGCAGCAGCGGAAACATCATGATATATCGTGAACATGTGACGAGACGCTCATGCTGTGTTGTGACATCAGAATACAGTAAGAACCGAAACTAGCTTTTCAAAATCTGTAATTAATTTTTCAGGGTTTACTCATGTTTATTAGTACTTTTCTAGGTTCTTCTGGGCTTGACTTTTTATTTGACGCAATAAAACGACGACTAAAGTTTCCGAGTCAGTACCCCTTTCATATTTTCTCACAGAACTTGATAGTGCCATGAACGAAAGAAGGGGAATTTAAGGGCTCGTTTTCTTCATCAAGCCAAAGAAGGTATAGGGGATGTTATCTGTAGTACAGTCGAACCAGACTGTATTTATATCGAACTATTTTCGAACACCACAATCTTTTAACGTCAATGTATAGGAAAATTTGACTGCATTGAACCAAAATATTGAGAATACGTGATATAACAAACATCGAGCAGTGCGATAGTACTCCCAAAATGTTGGCACTCTCTCATGAAAAAGTGGTCGTTCTCACGAAAGGGGACTTTCCCACATGCATTTGGGAGAATGATTGGTGTGATTAGGAGGGCACCACGCAGAGTGAGTAGAAACCATCGCTTGCCATTGCATGCTTTCTCCCATGATTCCTTGTCGCAGCCACAGTTTGAGGTCGCCGTTCGCTTCTCAGCTCCCTTTGCTAATGCGATGACTGCCATGAAAAGTAAAAACCTAGCTGTTCTCTGCAAAGCTGGCGCTAATCAACACAGTCGACCGTAGAGAAAAGAAGTCTTATGTTGCCGTTGCGTACGGCATCCCAAAAAGCACGCTGAGTACAACATTGAAAAACACCGCCAACATTAGCCCCAAGGCACACTAGAGGCTTCAGGCATACGATTAGTATGCCCAACAGTGTATGAAACTGCTGAGTCGCTGTTTATATCTTTCTCGCCTACAACCCGCAGCTGCATATAACCGGCACCCCCAACTACAAACCACGGAAAATTAAAAACTGAAAACAAAAGAAAGCATGCCCGCATATTGAAATGAGCCGCCTTCCTTGCATTATCGGGAGGCTATGCCTTGAAGCCAACTAGTGCATCCAATTATTTAAAAGTTTTAAATCGAATTACACATTATGTTGAACTCATTCCCGTTTTTTAGCTAGTTCGAGATAGGTGGGTTTGACTGTAATTATGATGTAATTGTGACGAAATTAAAGTGGGCGAAAAGACAACTTGCCGCCAGCAGGGACCAAACCTGCAACCACCGAATAATGCGTCCGATGCTCTACCAATTGAGCTACAGTGGCGGTCATCATCCCATTCACGTCACTGGGCGTATCTGCATCTAAACCAGGGAGTTTTAGTCACTGTCTTTCGTAGCCGTGATGGCGAGCTGCACTGACACTCCCAGGTTTAAATGCACACGTATGCCTATTGACGTGAATGGGAGGACGACCACCACCGTAGCTCAATTGGTAGAGCATCAGGTGCATTATTCGGGGGTGTCAGGTTCGGTCCCTGCTGCGGGCATGTCTTTTTGTCCACTTTAATTTGTTCACAATTACATAATAATTACTACAAATAACATCCCCTACACTTCGCTTAGCTTGATTGTCTGTGAGTTCTTATTAACGTTAGCAGTGCCAGAGTGCCCTGAAAGAACCAGTCAAACACGCCTTTACAGAAAATTGATGTGGTAGCAGATCCCGCATTCAAATGTTCACTTGCGTGCATGCTGAAGAGAGTGCGTTATGAGGTGGTTTCTTCGGACAAATGCCTGAGAACATATGTCACACTTAAATGGCCTGTCGCCACTGTGCAAGCGCCGGTGGTCTACAAGTGTGGAGTATTGTGAGAAGCTCTTGAGGCACAGGATACATTTATACGGACGCTCGCCTGTGTGGATGCGCTGGTGGTTCTTCAGGGTTGACAACCGTGAGAAACTCTCGGGGCAAAAACTACAACTGTACGGTCGCTCTCCCGAGTGTGTTCGCAGGTGCAGTGAAAGGCCGTACTTCGTTGACAATCTCTGAGGACATATCTGGCACTTGTAGGGCCGTTCGCCCGTGTGCCTGCGCACATGCCTTTTCAGAGTGGCCTTCAGTGGAAAGCTATGGGGGCACAAATGGCACTGAAACGGCCTCTCGCCTGTATGAACCATGGTGTGCGCTTTCAGACGGGACGAGACGCCAGTCTCATAGTCCCATGAGTCACAGTGGTAGCGGCCTCCATGATGCAGCTTCTCACTGTCCTTAGTTCCTGGATTGCTGGCCGACCCCAGTGCTGCACAAAGAAAACAAGACGGGTAAAATTTGTATTGCATTTTATAGAAAAAAATACACGATCAAATTAGGTTGTGCATTATTACAAGCAACAAAAATGCTTTGAATGGAAGGCATGCCATAGCGGGGGTCTCGATGTTATTTTCAACCACTAGAGCTATTTTTTTATCACACACGTGAACTAAGTATACAAGCATTCCTTATTTTCACCCTTACCAAAATGCAGCTGTGGTGGCCGTACGTATTAGTAAAATTCCAAAAACATTAACGAGCAGATACTAATGCTAAAAAGAAACCTTTTCTTCACTGAATAAGTCTTTAGACAATATTTCACAAATGGACCACATGCCGTCAAACTTGAAGATCTGCTCAGCCGTGGCCTCCATGACAAGCTCCAGCAATGTACCATTGCTCAGGCTGTTTTAGTCACACGAGGAGAGCGTAATCAGAGAAAGCAATGTGTCAACCACAAGAGCGTCGCTGATTAGACGCAGAACTTGAGCTAAGGGTGCGATCTCGAAGCATGTTAACGAGTTAAGAAAAATATTGCTCCACGATCGGACGAGAGGGAAACGCAATGCAGGTCGAGACTCCCCTCTAGTGCGGTCGTGATTTTTTACGAGGTTGGTGTAGGCAGGGAACGGGTTGTTACGGCCAGGCAGTCAGCAAGGCAGGCAGGCAAGTGTCTCAGAGCTATCTTTAATTTGGATAAATTCTACGAGCGAGGCTTGGGCTTAGATCACCACTTCGCGGTGTGTTAAGACATTGGAAAAATCCCACTTCTCTTCTTGGAAATGTTCCGAATGGGATGGCCGTAGCAGCGGCACGCTGTCGCGCCATTTGCGGAGGTCACGGCCCCGCACACAATTATGTGATTGCTAGGGTTAAAATGTAGTGAAATCTACACATATTATGACTTAGAAGGATATGTAGAATATAAAAACTCGTTAGGTGAGAAGACATTAAAGGTGGCTTCACCATGAGGATTTCTTCTGAAGTCGTATTTCTCAGTCCATACCTTAAGTAATAGTATCATACCATATTTTAACTCAGACCTCAGTAACCAAACGAAGTTGAGCTAGTCTCATATTTGGAGTGCAGATTCTCACAACATTGTGTGTTATGACAAACAATTACATGTATTTACAATAAATATATTTCATGTCATGTCTTTGCCTGGTTTCTCACCGCAAGATCTTAATATGTGTGACATTTCTTTACACAAAAAATGCTCCAATGAACATACTCGAACACAACAAAAATATATGTTACTGTGTACAAAGGAAAGTACAATCAAAACTGCTATTAATCCACAAGGACAACGACAAAGAGCGGGAGAGAAAGGAAATACAGGGATGTTAACCAGTCTTGAGGGACTTGCATGCTACCCTACACTGGGCTAGGGTAGTGCAACGTCACACACATCATAACATCAGTGCAAGCAATGAGGCTGAACGAACCAAAGTATCTGCCAAATAAAGACCCTAAAAACACGAAATGATGCAATAAATAAACGACAAAATTAAAAAGCAAGCACGTACGAGTATCAAATAACCTTATTCCATAAATTTCTTTTTCAATTAGTGCAAATAAAAGTACTTAATGCTTGTAATCAAAGCCCATGCAAGCGTTAGTATTTCAACTACACTAAGCGTGCCTATGGCAAATGAATTATCATCAAACTAGCTCGAACATGCATGTGAATCTACTAGAATTTAGGAAAGGAACAAACATATGGGCCTAATAAAAGAAATGTCAATCAAATCAAACTTCATTGAAAATGCCGAAACTGGTGAAAAATCCCGTCACAAAAATATGGAGGAAATGATGTAATCAAAATAAGGAATGCGGCAGGCACTCAAGTACTATCTTTTCCATCCAATAATGGCATCCGATTCCATTGACACTTTTCAACTTGCACCTAAAGAAAGAAAAATGAAAAACAATTATTAACAATGAACAGAGAAGCAGTTATCAGCCCCAAGAACATTGCTACCTGCCATACAGTTTTGATAAACATTTTAAGTTAAAGCCAGCTACAATCTGTTTTAATTGTGGTCCATTGTTCTGTGAGCCAATTAATGATTCAAAAGTGAGATAAACTAAACTCCTATTTGTAGCATATTCGTCCAGACATTGCACCAATATTAGAGTAATTTCCCGGAAGCACATTCTATGTACAAGGTAAAACATCCCACAAATTTTGAACAAATTGGAAAAATTAATTCTGGCACTGACTCAGTGAAACACACTTTTATCACCACACAGGTTGTGCAATCCCACTTACTAGAAACGGCAAAGCATCGAGATTTCTGGCACTTGTCGATAAATGGCACAAGAAATTAAGGGCCACCTTGTGAACTGCACAAACAAGAAAGTGAAAGCATTTAGTACTATTGCATGCAATTTAAAGCAATCTTTCAGGCTTCCAGTTTGGTAATGCCTCATCAGTGCTTCTTCCACTGTTTCAATAACGACAGATGTTTTGAAATAGAAATTACCATTGTTTCCGCAGCAAAAAGATGGCAGTCATATAAAAGAGTGGAAATTAGTATCACCGAGAAAAGACACCGCTGTTCAGTCAATGAATTATACGAGCAAAAGGCATTTCAAGCTACATTGTGTGAGAATAGATGCTAGCACACTCTAGTATGCATCATGCATGATATTAGAAAACACTAGGCTTGTGCGAATGTTACAGCACTTTGAAAATTTGAACTTGCTTCGATTCGAATCTAAATTATTGGAAATTTCGACGTATTTGATATGAACGAATAGGTTTATATTAGTCCACATGTAACCTCCCTATAAAGGTGGTTTCACTGCAGCAGAGCGGTGCTATATAGTGAATACACTTTTCCAGGAAAAATTTGCACTGCCGCGAAGCACCGTTTTAAGGTTAAATGGACATACTACCCTCACAACGATTCATCGTTTATTATGCCTGTGTGAACACTCGAGCACTTCAATATTCGAAGGAATATTACAGTATTTGAATTCGTATTGAAATTACAGTATTGAAATTAATGGAAATTTCGAAGTATTCGATGTCAACGAATAGGTGTATATTAGTCCGCATGTAAACCCGCTGTAAAGGTCGCTTCACTGCAGTAGAGGGGCGCTATACCGTGATTGCGCCTACACAAGGATAATCCGCACTGCTGCGAAGCCCCATTTCAAGGTAAATGAACATATTACCCTGACATCGATTCCTCATTTTTTTATGTTTAAAAGATTGTTATACCGCCTTATATGCTCTAAGTATAGTAAATTTTAAAATGTTACATATTTTACAGGTTATCACTTCCATCCTACCGCAAGCCAAATCCTGCTGCTATTCAAAGTTGCCTCCACTTCCATTGAACCAAAAGAAAAATGACAGTTGCAGATGCCTTGTTTCAATTAAAAAGAAATGTTGCAGTGGCTTAGCTCGGCTATGGCAGAATAACGCAGCGTTAATGGTTCAGCTGATTATTCTTAGCTTTCCTGATTGTCTAGGATTAGCTTGATTATGCTTACTGCTGCTCCAATGACACACACACGGTATACGTATTATGTGACACATGTATATTTATTTTGCCACTACTCTGGAAAGCGCAGACCAGCGGCGGCGAAGTGCGCGGGATGTGCCAGCTCCGGTGCGTGACATCACTGATCCTCGCGCATGCGCAGCACGGCTCTTGGGGAGGCACGCGAAACTGGCTTGGTTAGGCCAGTGTAGCTAACGCTACAAAAATATATTGTGCGGGTTAGTTGGGTCAAGCAAATATGCTCATTTTTCTTTATAGTATGTGATATATACTATTCGAATTCGATTCGAATTTGCTTCGAACCTAAAATTTACTATTCGCACAAGCCTAGTAAACACACTTGGAATGAATGCTCCCACTTCCTTTGTCAATATCTTAGCCTGTGCAGTAGTGCGGTGCCTATAATGAAAATAACAATAGTTGCAGAAGCTTTAGTTGCTGGCAATAGGATGTTTATGTGCCATGCCATAGTGCTAGACTCCACATTAACTTTGACCACCTTGGATAATTTATTGCGCACTAAAAGCTAGGCACCTAGATTTTATTGCACTTCACCCCCACTGAAATGTAACAGTCGTGGCTGTGTATTCAATTCGCACCTTCGAGCTTAGCGGCGCGAAATTTTAACTGCGAGTTGCCAAAGCGGGTGCAATGCTTAGGAAGCTTCGATGCAGAGCTTAGGCTTGCACGTTTGCTCATGACCACAGCAGTTGCATTTTGACAGGGGCACGAGGTCTAAAGATTCTCAGGTATATAAACTTGTGCTCATTACAAAGGCCTCAGATCGTGAAAATGAATCCGCAAATGTCCACAGTGGCTTCATAACTACCATGATTTTTAGAAGTAAGCACCCATAATTAGTATTGGCCCACAGCTTGCCATTCATTTCCCATTAAGCAGAGCAGCTCGCTTGTGTTATGGATAAGCTGTCTTCAGATTTATCATAGTGCAAATGTTTTTTCACTCTTTTCAAGCAGAATTCTCTGTCCACAAGAACTACAGTTTATCAAGTGAAAGCTCGCAACCATTCGCTATACACATCATGTCTACAGTACTCTCCAAGCCATAGTTGGACAAATGTAGGGATCAGAAAATCACATTATTCTCAGCAATATGAATAATAAAGTTTGTCATAAGAATTACACTGAATGGCAACAATAAACTAGTGCACTAAAAACCATCACTCAGCTTGCCTTGGAACATTAAACACAATAAAATTGAAATCAATTCACATATTATCACTCTAGTTATTGAAATAGCACGAGCTACCAATGCACGAACACGAAATGGAATTTTATTTAGGGCACTAAAAATATTGGCACAACTTCTTTTGTAATAATATCGTTCAACAGTTGATCACAGCAAACAAGCACTTGTATTAAAGAACACTGTAAGAATACTAGGACGTAGGATAATTAAAAAGCTATAAGAAATGCTTGCATTACAGGATCCAGATGCCGCAAAAACCTCGGATCTCACAAGAAAACAGCAGATTTTAAGGGGGCCCTTTGACACTTTTCAAGCCCGATATTTATGTGCAGGTAATACAGGCTGGCAGTGGGAGATGCCTATAGCACTAGATGAAAACATCAACATCAACATATTTAATACTTTAATCACTCAAAAATATCATAACACTGTAAACCGCCTAAGCGCATAGCAGTGCTCACAAGAAGCATTTCTGGCGGGTGTAACGTCCCCATGTGCTCATCCGTCATTGGTCAAGAACAAAGGTTGCAGATAATCACTTTACTGTCGCAAAACCATGGCCGACACTTGTTTTGTTTCCTTTACTTTTTATGTTAATACACAGAGATAAGGTTCACCATTCGGTCAACACAGTTCATGAATAAGAAACTATCAGTTTGAAAAGTGTTACAGGACTTCCGTTAACGTGCACCAAACAAGACTACTGATGGTGCTAGCCATATCGGTGGACAATATGTAACAGAGGCACGGTGAAAAACAATCGGTAAAATCACGAAGGCCGTAAAATTCAAAGGTATTCGAGGGTCTCAATTACGTTTACACACCTGAAAAATGCACTATGCGAATAATGACAGAAGAGTACAAGAACTGTCGCTTGAATTTTGCAGCATATATATTTCTCAACATACAACACAAGAATGAACAGTACGCCTCAAAACAGACAATTTCTCATAGCTCCGAGACACTCATTCTTCTGAGGGAATCATTTCTTTCGACAAAGGCCACACATCGAAACATTTTGTAATTGCAAACAATATTACTGTAATGTTTACATACAGCCACAGTGTTGCCATGTGCTCCCTTGAAAATAAGAACATAAACGTGAACAGCTTCCAAGGACATGTAAGTGAACCGGTGTAATCTCAAGCTATAAATCAGTCAACACCACAAATGTGTTTCAAAATATTTGTCAGTGAATGAGCTAGAGCCGCAGGAAGTTCGCAGGAGCCTAGGATCAGTCTAGAATCACATATTGAGTGCAAAAAATGAGATTAACTTCTCAAGACAACACAAGCCTACTCTCAAAACTATACCGAATAAGCTGGCGTGAGTGTTACCAAAAAACTTAAGCATGGAAAAAGCATTTACACAATTAAGGTGCACTATGGTTCTGAAATGAGAATACCAAACTTATTTAGCTTTCAACTGCATCTGAACCTTATTAGAATAGCGTAATTTAACTTTAAACAGTACAATACTTTTTTTCCTTAAGGAGACATAGGAGAAACCTTTGGTGAATAAGTGCTATGTAATTGCATGAATGTGTTGCTTGAGAAAAACCATACGTACATGGCAAAATGATATAAACTGGCAGGAGGCACGTACTCCACTAGAAAAATATTTTAAGAGAGGAGTCAAGCAACAAGACAAAAATCTAAATGACATAATGAAACAGGTACGTGCATTTCTTGATCTACACTGTTTATGTTCTTAATAATTATATTTAATTACTGCGGGGGTTTTACGTGCTCAAACAATATGATTATGAGGCACACCTTAGTAGGGACTCCACATTAAACTTTACCACCTGGGTTTTTCTTAAAGGGACACTAAAGGCAAATATTAAGTCGACGTTGATTGTTGAAATAGCGGTCCAGAAACCTCGTAGTGCTACTTTTATGCCAAAGAAGTGCTTATTTTGAAATAAAAGCACGTTTTAGTGGTCCGCATCGCGTTAGCGCACTTCAAATCACCCGCCTGAAATAAGACTTTTATACGTCACTGCTGCCGTGCCCAACGTTGCCCGCCTTTACTGCGCGGCCGCCGACACTAATATCAGCGAGCGAAAGTAGCGGGACCTACAGCACCAACAACGGCCATCGAAGCTTGCCGCCACTTCCTCCGTGATTGCCGCAATCGCCGCAATGGATGTGGACGGAGAACTTGACAACGAGACATTGGATCGCGACGCTGGGCTCCAATTCAACGATTTGAGCCCCGATGAACGCGGTATGCTGCTCAGGGCTCGTAGTGCCGGCGTCGTTGCATGCGGCATTTTGTCGAACTTTCTGTCAGAGCGACTTTCACGATCGCGCAAAACACACGCGGCAGTACGCGATCCTGAAACTACCACTGAGACGCGACCACGTGAGCGAAGCAGGGCGCACGGCGAAGCGCAGTTTGGCGAAAACGGAACCTTTGAACCACGCGCGCCGTTCCCCATGGCAACGCCACAGAGGTTCATTTTTCCATGAATCAAACGGAAACAAACAGCATTTTATTACGTCTTTTCATGTACGGCAGGTTCTTTTTCTATTACTGCTAGTTTGATTACTAGTGATTCATTGTAGGCAGACTCTCATACGTCATCGGGATCACTTCGAAAATGTCCCACTCTTGTCGCTCATCCTGTGATACATTTAGCTTAATTTCTCGGTAAGTAGGACACTGCTGTTGATATTATTGCCGTTTTAGAAGTTGTCATACATTGAGCCTTCACTCTGACATAAATTGTTATTTGTCTTTAGTGTCCCTTTAACATGCATCTAAATCTAAGTACACTCAAGTTCTTGCATTTAGCACCTTTAAAGCTGTGGCTGCTGTGGCCGGCAATCGAACCGGTGTCATCTAGCTTACCAGACCAACACTGGTTGTCCTTCAAACATGTCAATGGTTACATAAGAATGCTGTAAAGAAACACAGGAAAATGGAAACAAATGTAATCATAATATCCGGGGTTGTAAGTGCCAAAACAGACATATGATTATGAGGCACACTGTGACGGAGGGCTCTGTCAATTTCGACTGTCTGGTGTTCTCCAATTTGCACTGACATCGTACAGTACGCAGGCCTTTAGCATTTCACCGCCATTGAAATGTGACCACCATGGCCACGACCGAACCCGTGGCTTTCGGGTCAGCACCGCAACCACTGCACCACTGAGGTGGACTGCAATCAAATGTATTAGATAAATTTTACGTTCTGTAGCACAAACTTTAAGTGGCAATGATGAAGTCGCACTGTCACTAACAGAGTTATGCCTTTGGTTTTCACATAAAACTTAGCACTGTCAGAGTGCTGTAACAGACCCAGTTGAATGTGTCTTTCTAAAAAAAAGAGGAGTTAGCAGAAGTCCCACTGAAATGTTCACTTGTGTTTGTGTGTGTGCAAGTGCCTGTTTAAGTTGCTTTTCCAACCAAACGTCTCAGGACATAAGGGGCACTTATGCGGTTGATCGCATTCGTGCATGTGCAGGTGATCTCTCAACGTGGACCTTCGAGGGAAGCTCTGGGAACACAGGTGGCACTTGTGTGGCCGCTCACGTCTGTGGGCACGTAGGTGAACTATCATATTTACGTGAGAAGCTCTGAGGACACAGGTGACACTGAAATGGCCGCTCGCCTATGTGAACCCTGATGTGCTTTTTCATATGGGACGAATTCTCAGTTGCATATTCACAGAAGTTACAGCGGTGGCGGCGTCCATGATGCGACTTCTCACCATCCTTAGTTGCTGGATGGCTGGACCACCCCAGCGCTGCACAAAGAAAATAACACGGGTAAATTTTCAATCACCTTTCATGGAAGAAAGGTAACAATAATCGAATTAAATCATGCATTACTACAGGCAAAAACAATCGTCCGATTAGGAGGCATGCCATAGTGGAAGCTTCAAAATTATCTTCGATCACTTGAGTTTTCTGTCTTTACCACACACCAAAACCTAAGTATACAAGGATTTCTCTTTTCACGCTTATCAATATGCAGCTGTAATGGCCACATTATTAAAATACAAGAAAAATTATTTAACAGATACTAGTGCTAATAAGACACTTTTTCTTCACTCATAAAAGGGCCCCAGACCACCCAGAGGTCGAAATGTAGTTCTAAGGTTGCAGTTGTGAACGAGTCTTCAAGAACATGTCCCGTGAGAATTTTTGAAATGGTGCCATAATAGCAGAGTTAGAAATGTTTGATGATCGAAAAAAGGCCCTCACTCGTTTCACTCTTTCCTTTGCTATGCTCCGTTCGTCGGTTCATCTCTCCTCCTGGCTGAGTGTTCCTCCTCACCGTGCGAGCCGGAAGAGTGGCGAGTGCGCATACCTGGGAGCGAAGCCCATAGCCAGAAATTTTTTCGGGGGGGGGGGGGGGGGCACATGGTGAAGGCCTTGACTATATAAGAAAAAAAAAAGTCACAGTTTCGCCGCAAGGCCGAAGCAATGAATGCGATAGCAAGAAACTAATGCTATACGAAGTGAGGCTCGCCAATGGATAATCTGATTTTGAACAGCGCTCCTGTTGCAAAGGCGGCCGAAGCAGCGAAGGAAACTAGCGTGCTTCAAGTGTCGAGCTGTGACACTTGATAGTTCGCGCTCATCTTCTGTTTGTTCGTTTAGCGGCGTCCCTTGAGCTCGAGTGACTTTCGTATGCTCCGTAACACGAGCGCGGACATCACGGTGAAAGCTCTAAACATCCCTCTTCCCCTCACCACGAGAAAAGCGCGCAAGCAGTCAGCGGAAGGGCAAGGTTCTCCCTGCTAAATATAAGAAGAAGCGAGCGAGCTCGCCGACGACTTTTAAATCCGCCCGTCCCACTCCTCGCGCCATGTCGCTGGTAATGAAATACGCTTATAAGCGCCTGCCGTCTCCGAGTCCTGCCAGCGGTAAAGGGTCTATATAACGCTCGCCGTTAGCTACCCGAAGGATCTGCGCTTTCTGGCGTATTGGTTAGCGTAATGCGCTGCGGTTTGGGAGGTCACTGGTTCGATTCCGCGCTTCGGAAGCATTTTTCTGAATTATTTTTCTTTGGGAATTTGATAGATATATACACATTTATACATATACGATGCATGACGGCGGCGACGGCGCCGGCAAAATTCAGCCGAGACTGTCCATATAATTGTTATCGCAATAAAACTTATGTTCATTATTCATTTTCAGTAAAACAACCTCCTCCATCAAGATTTCGAGGTCTGGGCCCCTAGGGCATCCGCCCTGGCTATGGGCCTGCTGCGAGCAAGCAAGCAGGTTCTTTTTGTTGCTGAGATGGCCAGACGCGAGTGGTGATGTCACGGCCACCGCTGGCGATACCGAATGTCCCGGAGAGGACAATGGATTGTTTATATTTTTTATTTAATTTTGTTGCGATAGCAATCATACGGACAGTCTAGACGGGTTTTTGCCGTCGCCGTTGCCGTCATGTCCCTGCCGTATGAAGTCCAAATTGATAAGATCCCCCCGCGCATCGTATGTTCTACCGCGGGTAAAAGCGCGCGAGCGCAGGCGACGAATGCGGCCGAAGCAGTGATCAAACGAGTCTGCTCATTTCCGTCGCTCGGAGGGTGCATGCGATAACATTGCCCCGCTCGGGAGGCGTGCCGTCGAAGCAAACAGGAAACGCCACGCCCTTCGTTAACGAGCATGAAAACAAAAGGCGCATGCACCCTCCGTCGCTCGTAGCGGGGAGGGGGGGGTGTTCGCGCGAGCAGCGCAACTTTGAACTTTGAATCTAAGGGCGCGGTCGGGATCGCTGGCGCGCGCGAGCTATCTTGACAGCCATCACAGCGGGCGGCTCGTATACCCTTCTACGTGCTGCGCTCTCAACGCGAAGTGACTATGCGGAGAGCATCTCTCCCTGGAGCGGCCGGATTCTCTTACACCAGCGTTTTGTAGTTACGCGGGATCGGATACAAAACAGTTAGCTGCCAGCCTCACTTCGTATAACACAATCTGTTGCTATCGCATTCATCGCTTCGCCCTTGCGGTGAAACTGTGACATTTTATTGCGTGCGATGCACCTGCAGCTCGTAGAGCTGCCGCTTTGAGCACTGTTGATTGAAACAGCATCCTGAACTCGATGCGCGCGTTTAATTGAAGTGTTAAAAAATTATCAAAGGTGGTTTAGGGCGCTTTAGGTCTTGAGGACAATTTTCAGAAACAAAGCACAGTACGTCAAGTTTGAAGATTTTTCCAGTGCGCAAGTATGGTATTGCCAAGATTTGGGACGTAGTGAAATCTACACATATTATCTGACAAGGTTTTGTAGAATATAAAGATTGATTACGTTAAAAGACATTAAGGGTGGCTGTGTCATGAGCGGCTCCTGTAGCCAAGTTTGTCAACCCATACCTTAAGTAATAATGTCATGGCATACTCTGACCTCAGTACCCAAATGAAGTTGAGCCAGTTTCATAACTGGAGCATACATTCTCAATACATTGCGTGTTGTGATAGAGAACTATATACTGTAAAGAAGAAGAATGGCCTCAGCGGCATTGCTCTGCGCCTCATCGGCATCACCATCGACATGAGCTCGTGGTTGCTGCGCTTGGCCGAACGCTGCTGACCGCTGCTTGTTCTTGCCATATTCTTTGCTAATAAACCTCTTAGCAATACAAGTATTACAATAAAATTATTTCATGTCACGTCTTTTCCTGGTTCCTCACTGCAAGATCTTATTATATGTGACATTTCTTTATACAAACATGCTAGGCTAAAAATACCGGGACACCCAAAGCTTTTGCTTTTGCTCATGCTGTGTACAAAAGGAAGTACAATAAAAACTGTCTTCAATTCTAAATTGCATTCTAAACGATCAGGATAAATCAAGCAGGATCTGTCAGATAAAGATACGAAAAAACACCAAGTGAAGCAAAGAATAAAAGACAAAATTAAAAAAGCAAGTTCCTACCAGTATAAAAGAACCTCGTTCAGTAAACTTTAGTTTAATCAGCTTCACTAACAATACCTAATGCTTATAATCAAAGCATGTGCATGTGTTAGTACTAGAACCACACTAAACATGCCTATATAGCAAATAAATATCAATCAAAATTGCTTGAAGATCCGTGTGAATCTACTAGAACCTAGGAAAAGAACAAACATGTCAGCTTAGTAAAATATCAGTCAAATCAAACTTCATACAAAATGCAGAGACTGCTCAACGAAACAGTCATAAGAATGCAGAGAGAATGACACAACAGAAATAAGGAATGCAGCGGGAGTTCCTAGTATAATCTTTCCCATTCAACAGTGACATCAGATTCCGCTGATGTTTGGCGACTTGCATCTAAAGAGAGAAGAACAATGCATTACTAACAATGGACAAAAAGAGAAGCAGTTATCTACCCCAGGAACATTGCTACATGGAATGCAGTTTTGATACGCAATTTAAGTTTTACTTAGCACCTATATACGGTTATAATTGTGATTCGTTGTTCTATCAGCCGTTTAATCCTTAAGATTGAGTAAACTGAAATTCCTGTTTGTTGCATATTGGCTAGAACATTGCACCATTCATAGAGTGATTTCCAGGAAGCTGATTCTATTGTACATGGTACAACATGCCACAAAGCTTCATCAAACCTGAAGAATCAATGGTGGCATGTGGCAATCGCATTGTTCACGCACATTTTGATATTTTGAACGGACTCGGTGGAATACACTAAGCTTCTTTTTTCACCACACATGTTGTTGATAATCAAATGCACACATAAAAATGTAAAATGAAGAAGATGATGACACCTTCTGAAAGGAGATAAATAATATATGTTGACTTGCAAAGTACGTCACTACAGTCAGTCACTGCGTTTAGTGAGCTCTGGAGAATTTGTCTGAAGGTCCACCATAATACTTAACTGACCATAGCACATGCACGCACGCACAAAAATACAAGACAACAGTCCTGTAAACAATACACTTGGTTGTGCGTGAGGTGTCTGTCCTGGTAATTGATGGTGAACATAATTAGAATTAGAACACAGTGATTATTGAGTGCAGATGCAGATTATTTCTTGAATTTTGATACCACAAATACGTTTGAACATTCCCTTTCGATATCCAAGATAGTGAAGCCCTTCTAATGGGGCACGAAGAATGCAAAGGCTGCAAAGACTTCAACATTGATAACTTCCTCCTGGCTTCGCTATGCAATAGAATGTGCACTGCCACTTTATAGAATACAGCAAAAATTGGGGGACCCTTAAGCTTCGCCTTTAAGAGTTGAACGCAATAGCGAAATCCGGCCCCTAGTGCGCACTTCAACCACTAAGTGCATACTTATTAATGTGTATTGTTACACACACACGCACACAGACAGACACACACGCGCGCGCGCGCGAGAATGGTACATACAGGTTTTTGATCTAAAGGAAGAGTCGCATGACCTCCAAGATACACGCCGCGCGCTTGCCATCTCGGAGGCCATGAAGAGTCTCACAATGCCTCACAGATGGCAGCACATTATCTAGCGTTTGCTGTTTGCTTGATCAACGCCTTCTCTGGAAAGGCGGCATTGGCTTGATATGTTTTCCGCTAGATGGACATAGTTGTCCATTTTTAGAGGTCTTTGAAAGTTCGTGTGTGTTTTTAGCGGCGATGGCTGCACTATCCCGGCCTTTTTAGACGTAGACTGATGGCCTCCCAAATCCGCCTACAAATCGCCGAATGGGCTCGTTTTTGTCGTGACACCTGTTGAACAAAATGCGTTAAGGAGACTCCCTCCGCTACATGGCATTTATGTAGTGTTTGTTTCCATAGCAGCTGCAAGTAACATCGTCGCTTTGTGGTAGAACACCTGCTTGCAACGCGAACGGCCCGGGCTCGATCCTCAATGGGACCGAAAATTTTATTCTTTATTTAATTGCTTCTTTCTCGATATTGCGCTCACGGACGATTTTTCGCTGACAACCAACGGTCCCGACGCCGACGGCGGAATATCTGCGACACGAGCTCTCTACGCTATCGCGTTAAAACTTCGAGGTTTCGGTACTTGTCGATAAATGGCACAAGAAATTCAAGTCTGCCTTCTTAACTGCATGAACAAGGACATGAAAGCATTTAGTCATATTGTGTGCAATTTAGCAGCAAGCTTCTGGGCTTTAAGCTCCATAATGAGTAATCAATTCTTTTTCAACTTTTCCAATAAGGACAGATATTTCTAGGACAGATATTTCTACAACAGAATTTATTGCTGTTTCCCAAGCAAAAAAGATCATGGTCATATGAAACAGTGGAAGTATGCATTACTGAGAAAGGACACCACTGTTCAGCCTATGCTTTATGTCAGCAAAAAACATTTCGAGTAGGAATGTGCGGGAATACGCACTAGTACACTCTTGATATGCATCACATGTGATAATAGTAAACATATTTAGAATGAGCGTTCGCACTCTGCCAGTCGACATCCTAGTGCAGTGTCTATGATAAACCATTTGCAATATGGCATCCTCATTTGGAGACGCGACTTTTGCCATTCCTGTGCACTGCTGGCATGGATAAGACTGCAAACACTGAGCTAATGGTAAATTAAGTATTCTTGGTGCCTAAAGTTCCATTATACAGTGAAACCTCGGTGATACGAATCTCACGGGACCACCAAAAATATTCGTATCATCCGAAATTTGATTCACCACAAAGCATGGAAAATGAGCATGTCACAAAAAGAAAGCTGGCGTACATTTTCATTTATTGTTTTTCAGGGCTGCAGCACCGTCAGGAAAAACCCTGCATGATTGTCAGTTAAGTTTTTAGATGTCGGCAATATACCAGCACTCGTAAGTATACGGCCCGTACGCGCGCATTTAATTAATGAACCAGGTGCATTGCAACCCACGACATCAGTAGCCCCTTCCACATTTTAGTATGCTTTTTTGCATGACACCGGAGTACTGCAGCGAAAGTAACAAAAGAAGCGCTTTGACGCAATGGATCAAGGCCACAACATCCGCCTCTTCCATGTTCCTGTGCTGCCCTCTGCCATTTTAAAAGGGGTTTGGTAGGGGCTGGGAGAATCGGTACTGCCAGAAGCAAGGCCTCCGAGATGAGGAGACGTCTCGCGACTTTTCCGCTGGGGTAGAGCGCATGCGCCAGGCCGTCGTGATAAAGGCGGATTACAGGACCACGGTCCTGTGTTATGATGCTGTTATCGCGGAGGTGTTGATGGTTTTTGGCAGATATACGGCCATGGCCGCACAAGCGCGACCTGGACGGTCGCGCATGTTGACGTTGTAAGGCTTGACTCCTTTGCCAACATCGTCCTCGCCTTCTTTCGTTCCTCGTCCACCTTTCATAGGATGTCTGATGCACGAGGCAGGCACGTGTACACACAATACAACGACAGCAGCCCGCGTAGACGCGTTAGAAAAAAAGAAACACGGCGTTAAAGGGGCCCTGCAACACTTTTCGAGCATGCTCAAAAAGCGCTGCCGATCGGTAGTCGAGGCTCTCGAGAACACGCGAGCCAAATATTATAGCGATGCGCACGGCCTGGAATTTACAATAAATTCTCAAAGTCAACTGAAAATCGCTCCCTCTTCTCTCGACAAATGATGTATTAGTCGCAAAATATGACGCGATTCTCGGCAGTTCCACCATTGGCTGATGTTATAATCACGATAACACCCTCATTATTACTTTCGTTGTTAATTTTGAGTTCAATAAGTAGATAATATGTACGTTTATATTATGTTATCGCGTTAAAAACACCGAACAAACATTAATATTAGCACTTCCGGTCTCACCGACAGCTCGTCTGCTCGTAGTTGCGTGGTTCCGTTTTCTTCGCCATGCGCAGTGCCGAAAACGTGAATATTTCTGTGCTTTTGACCATCGCCGGTTGCCGTTGAGAGTGGCAGCCATTCGAGTGTTGCCTCGTCAGCTGAGAACTGCATCGTCGGCACGTTCTCACGACCGACCGAGGCACGGGCGCAGCGTGTCTCCGATAACAATGCTGGCGTCCGGTAATGGCGGCGCTTCGGGGTCGTCTGCCAGTGCCGTCTTACGAGGCGGTGTATCGGAGTATGGGCCGAAACCGATCTCAGCTGTCATTCGTTCCAAACGAGCGCGCACGTTTGCTTCCATGGTTGGCAGAGTGATGAAAACACTACGGCGTTCGAGGTGCACACCCAACATTACCAAACCGACGCGCAGTTTTCAAGCACGCACGATACACAGCGCGATCGACTCCGCTCGACGAGAACGACGCAAGCCGACCGGAAGTGGCGGCACAGACCACGTGGTTGCGCCGAGACGCCAGAGAGAAAAAAATGAAAAAAATGCCGCCGGCGCTGACGTCGCCTCCTCTCACCTCCGCCCTCCCTCCCTCCCCTCACGCCGCGCGCAGCTTTCCGCGCGCTCGCTGCGTTGAGTTGAGAGAGAAAGCTGCGGAACGTGATCTCTATAATTTGGTAACACCACTTAGACTTGACGGATTCGAAAAATTTTTGCGGCATATGACTCGTGAAGAGTCATACGTCAATAATGAGACTATTCCAATGTAATTAAGAAAGGTGTTGCAGGGCCCCTTTAATGTCCTCTGTAATCTAAACGCGAAGGCGCACGGAGGCACATAAGAGCCTCAAAGATTCGCGCACACAATCTCGGAGGCCGTGACGCGTCTCTGAAAGTTTATTCTGACCGCAAGAAAAGTGTTTTTCTTACACCGTGATTCTGACGATTTGGCGATGCGGCGCTCATGCCCATGCTTGCGTCCCCGCGCTCGCACGTGCTTGGCGCGTCTTCCACGACAGCGCGGACAGCACCTCTTCGTATCTGCAGGCGGTAGCATACGTTCGTATCAAACGTCGCTGGGTGGAAATCGGTTCACAACAACGTACTCCATTACACTGCAGGCCAATGGGCCTTGGCAGGGACCAACAAAAAATTCGTATCAAACCTGAAATTCGTATGACCGGTGATCGTATCACCGAGGTTTCACTGTATTAACTTTTGGTTGAAATATTTTGCTAGACACAATCACTTTGGTGGAGGCAATATAGTGTTTAACGAGACAGTGGACACGGGGTGTTTCAGCAGGAATTTCCAAATAGTTTTTTTTACCTTTTGAGGAATGGTTATTGCGAGCAGATACATATCACATGTAATTTGAGATGGTAGTTGAAATTACTTTGTGAAGAAATATAGCATGACTCACTGTACAATCATTACATAAATATTTATGTAGTACAGTAAAAGCTCCTTAATTCGAACTCGAAGGGGACTACAAAATTGTTCGAATTAAGCGGAGTTCGAATTAGACGGTGGACGCTAGATGAACGGACGTCGCACCACACAGCGCGGGTAGAATCCAAAGAAGCCACCTCTGGACTCGTTATTGCGAACTAGGGGCAACTACACAAGTTTGTGGCAGGCGATTTCACAAATTTAGTTCGTGGAGCTCTAAGAGCAAACAGAATTAATTGATCAGTCAGTGATACGCCAGAAACAAGCACCAACATGCATTCATGTGAGCAGTGAGCCTTAATGTGATATATATGACACTATTTATTTTCCAAACCACGTTTATTAACATGGCAGAGTTAACGCAATCAAAACGAAAAGTAATCAGTAATTTGGATTTGCTTCCGTTCCTTCTGTCGCGACTGCATGAGCATCGTTTGCAGCTTCCCCAACAGCTCCAGCACAGCGTCCGAATTCTGATCTGCTGATAAATGCTGCAGTTTTACATCTCTAGTAAGTTTGGTTTGTTTTGCAACACATTGAGATCACTTTGGATCCACTTCTGTGAGGCGCAATGAAAGCCAGAGATTTCCAGTTCGAATTAACCGCTGTGGATACCGACACATTCGAATTATTGGGAGTTTTCCCCCCTAGAAATACAAAGAGCTGGGCCAGGACCAGGGCGTCAGTTCGAATTAACGAGCTTTTACTGTAATTACAATCAGTTGCAATAAAATACACTATAATTTATTCTAACTCCTCCACTTGCCTTAAATTTGGTCTACAGAACCTTTCCATCAAATTATATAAATTTCACGCATTTATTGACCGTCGATCATAAAGCGTGTCGAAAAGTGTTATTTTTGTTTAGATTTACAGAGTTTCACTCAACAAGCTCAACCAATCAGCCTGGCGGGTTTTTATTTTGATATAAACAAGCTTCTTGATAAAGCTTTCTCCAAATTTGCAATGGTGCAAATATTTTCTCACTCTTAAAGCAGAATTGCCTGTCCACAAGTACTACAAATGATCAAGTGAAAAGCTAGCTACATTTAGCAATACACACCACAACCGCAGTTCTGCCAAAAGCGTTGTGAGACAAACGTGGGGATCAGAAAGGCACATTCTCAGCAATATGACTAAAATTTCCCATGAAATTCCATTCCATGGCAACAATAAATGAGCATACAGAAGCCCTCACTCATCTTCCTTTGGAGCATTCAACACCATAAAATATAAATGGGATCACACACTATCACGGCACATATTGATGTGTCAAGGAACACCAATGCACAATTACAACACGGTATTTTATTTAGGGCGCTAACAACACTTACATAAATTCTGTTGTAACGCTGTGTTTAAACAATCGATTGCAGCAGACAAGCTCTTATATTAAAAACGTTCAAAGGCAACACAATTAAAAGCTCAAACAAATACAAACATTGCAGAACACTTATGCAGTAAGAACCTCAGATCTCACCAGAAAACCAAGCATTTTAAAGGGGCCCTGCAACACTTTTCGAGCATGCTCAAAAAGCGCTGCCGATCGGTAGTCGAGGCTCCCGAGAACACGCGAGCCAAATATTATAGCGATGCGCACGGCCTGGAATTTACAATAAATTCTCAAAGTCAGCTGAAAATCGCTCCCTCTTCTCTCGACAAATGATGTATTAGTCCGCAAAATATGACGCGATTGTCGGCAGTTCCACCATTGGCTGATGTTATAATCACGATAACACCCTCATTATTACTTTCGTTGTTAATTTTGAGTTCAATAAGTAGATAATATGTATGTTTATATTCTGTTATCGCGTTAAAAACACCGAACAAACATTAATAGTAGCACTGCCGGTCTCACCGACAGCTCGTCTACTCGTAGTTGTGTGGTTCCGTTTTCTTCGCCATGCGCAGTGCCGAAAACGTGAATATTTCTGTGCTTTTGACCATCGCCGGTTGCCGTTGAGAGTGGCAGCCGTTCGAGTGTTGCCTCGTCAGCTGGGAACTGCATCGTCGGCACGTTCTCACGACCGACCGAGGCAGCCGTGCAGCATGTCTCCGATAACAATGCTGGCGTCCGGTAATGGCGGCGCTTCGGGGTCGTCTGCCAGTGCCGTCTTACGAGGCGGTGTATCGGAGTATGGGCCGAAACCGATCTCAGCTGTCATTCGTTCCAAACGAGCGCGCAGGTTTGCTTCCATGGTTGGCAAAGCGATGAAAACACTACGGCGTTCGAGGTGCACACCCAACATTACCAAACCGACGCACAGTTTTCAAGCACGCGCGACACACAGTGCGATCGACTCCGCTCGACGAGAACGACGCAAGCCGACCGGAAGTGGCGGCACAGACCACGTGGTTGCGCCCAGACGTCAGAGAGAAAAAAATGAAGAAAAAATTTCCGCCGGCGCTCTTGGGCGGAGCCTCGCTCGTCTGCGCTCCCTCCCTCGAGTCGCTGCCTAGCTCTCCGCGCGCTCGCGGCGTTGAGTTGAGGGAGAAAGCTGCGGAACGTGATCTCTATATTTTGGTAACACCACTTAGACCTGACGGATTCGAAAAATTTTTGCGGCATATGACTCGTGAAGAGTCATACGTCAATAATGAGACTATTCCAATATAACTAAGAAAGGTGTTGCAGGGCCCCTCTAAAGGGGCCCTCTAACACCTTTCTAGCCTGACATTTATTTGCAAGTCATGCAAACTGACAGGCGGACATGCCTTTAGTCTAGGTAAAAACATCGCTGTCAATAAATTTAATATTTTAATCGTAAAAAAATCACAGCACTGCTGACCACCTAAGCGCGTGGCAGTGCTCGCAAGAAGCATTTCTGGGGGACGCAACGTCACCATGCGCTCATCCGTAATTGGTCAAGAAAGAAGGTGGCAGATAATCACTTTACTGTCGCAAAACCTTGCTCGACATTTGTCTTGTGTACTCTATTTTTATATCGACACATACAGATACGGTCGATCTTTATATCGACCCTACAGATATGGTTGCAAAAAAAAGAAGCTTTGCAGCCACAAGACACCGAAGGGACGCTGCCTGCTCTTTAACCTGTGGCTTCGGCGCATAAATCAATCCGCACAGGAGGTTTGTCTCCATGTGAAAGCTTCTTTTCTCACTTATACACTTGTGTACCTTCATAAACAGACATCTGTACTGTACATTCGTGCGTTTAATTAATTTCCTCCAACCATTTTCCTCATGGTGCATAGCCACAGTGCTTGTCACTATGGCAACTGCAGGATTGGCACACTGGATGGAACGAGGAACCATGTCCCACTAGGCAGGTGTTTCAAGCTCTGCCATTAAAGGGACACTAAAGAGAAACAATAAATTGGTTTATATCGATAAACTGTGCTCTGAGAACTCAAATGTCGTTAATTTCGTCATCATAGGTTTATTAATAGAGGAGAAAATCAAGTTCAAAGTTTCATTTTTAAATTTCGCGCCAAAATCTCCCCGCGTGACGTCACGGATTTCAAAGAGTATTTATCGTATTTAGGCGCCATTGGCTCAACAAAATTACTTCAAACTTGGTATGTTACGTCTATGGCCCCCTCAGAGGACAATGTACGTCATTTTTACTGATTAGGAACTACATAGTCCCAGTAGGTGCCGTCAAAACATGTGACATCACGGCGAATGGTGCGGAAACTTCTAGGTAGCGTCGCCACACACATTTTGTTTTTGCGCGTTTTCTCGCTTGCTGAGCCTCTTTCCGCAGTAAAAAAAAACCCGTGCATGCCGCTGCTCACCCGCGTGGTCTGTCGAACCGGAAGCGGCCGCATCCCACAGTTCATTACGATTGCTTATTTGGGGGGAGGGGGTGTAAAATAAAGTCGGAGCCTGTTTACTGGCCCTTTAACAAACATATGAAACATGGAAAAATCATTCAAAAAACATGGCGCAATGTGGTTCTGATAATGAGAAGTCCAAATTTATTTACCTTTTATCCGGTTTGATCCTCAATAGAATTGTGAAGTGCAAGTTTGAAGAGAACAATACTTTTGTTCAATAAGAAGACAAGAAAAGTGTTTGTTGATCAAGTGCTATGTAAGTGCTTTCATGTGTCCCTAGAGAACGACAAAATAATATAAAAGGAAAAAAGGACAAGAAACACCTATTGCACGGAAAATTATTTGAAACACAACAGTTAAGTAAGAAGACAGCAATCCGAATGACATAATGAAATAGGCTCCTGCATTTGTGGTTCCACTCTGTTTAAACAAAGTTCTTCACAATAATATTTAATTAACTGCTGGGGTTCTACATGCTCAAACAATGATGTTATTACGAGGCCGCCTAAATGAGGGACTGCATTAGATTTCACCACCTAGGGTTTTTTTAAAATCTGACCTGAATCTAACTACATGGGCAATGCTCCATTTAGCCCCCCTTGTAATGCAGCTGCCACAGCCAGAATTCGGTCCCGTAGGGTCAATAATAGAGTTATGCCTTAACTGAGCACTGTCAGAGTGCTGTACAATACCCAGTCGGATATGCCTTTATACAAAACGAAGAGGTAGTGCAACACCCATTTAAATGTTCACTTGCGTTTGTGCTCACGCAAGTGCGTACAGAAGTGGCTTTTCCACGCAAACGTCTGAGGTCATAAGGGGCACTTATACGGCTGGTTGCCTATGTGCGTTTTCAGGTGATCTCTCAATGTGTCCCTTCGAGGGAAGCTCTGGGGACACAGGTGGCACTTGTGTGGTCGCTCATGCGTGCGGCCACGCAGGTGAACTACCAAATGGGGTTTTTGTGAAAAGCTCCGAAGACACAGGTGACACTGAAATGGCCGCTCGCCTGTATGAACGCTGATGTGCTTCTTCATATGGGACAAGTTCCCAGTCTCATAGCCACGGTAGTTACAGCGGAGGCGGTGTTGCGTCTTCTCAGCGTACTTAGTTACTGGATGGCTGGACCACCCCATTGCTGCACAAAGAAAATAACAAAGGTAAATTTTGCATCACTTTTAACAGTGGAGCTCCTTGAAATTTTCGTTACGCCAGTTTGCATGACCAGCTCCAAAAATAGCGGGTACGTGCCAAGCAGCTTCTAGCATAGCATAGTCATAGATAGTATAGTTTAGCAAGGCGATGGGAAAAGGAAGTGAAAGTAAGGACAGATGTTAGGGTGAGGAGGAGGGAAAAGAGGAGGTGAGAGGGTAAACCATAGCATAACCATGTGCAGCCGTCAGCACTGCTAACTCGAACACTCCACCACGTGCCCTCAACCGGGCTTCAATTGATACCAGTGCTACCAAGCGTTGGACACAGCATGTTTGCAACCGCTAAGGATACATGGAGCATGGGTCGATTTCCCTGGTAAATTTTGGTTTCTCTTCTGTCTGACCAGCGGGTAGCACACCTTGACATGGTAGGTTCTTAATAATTACGCATTAATAATACGTAATGCTTGTAATTGAAGCATATGCAAGTGTTAGTATTTCAAGCACGGAAAGCAAGCCTATAGCAAATGAATAATCATCAAAACTGCTTACAGATCCACGCGAGTCTACTAGAACCAAGGAAAACAACAAACAGAAGAGTGTAATAAAAAAACCAATGAATCAAATCAAACTTCACACAAAATGCAGACACTAGTGAAAGAACCAATCGCAAGAATGTGGAGAGAATGACACAATGAAAATAAAGAATGCGCAGCACGAGGTCAAGTAGAATCTTTCCCATTCAGCAGTGCCATCAGATTATGTTCATGCTTCGCAACATTAACTTAAAAAGAGAAAAACAACAAATAATTATTAGCAATGAGCTAAAAGAGAAGCAGTTACCAGCCACAAGAGCATACCTACATGGAATGCAGTTTTGATACAATATTTAAGTTTGAGCAAGCTGAATTTTTCATGTATATTCTCTTTCAATTGTGGTTCATTGTGGTATCGCCCAATTTATTATCAAAATTGAGTTAAGCAAAATTACTATTTTTAGCAAACATTCTACCAAATAAATATTTCAATTTATAGCGTGATTTTCTGGAGCAGATTCTAATGTACGTGGTACAACATGCCAGAAAAACCTAAAATACACAGAAAAGATCAATAGTTATGAAAACATTTATGAAATAAACGTTCACGTGTGTCAATCACATTGTTCACATACATTGAACTGACTCAGCAGAACCCTCTAATCCCCTTGTAACACCACACATGTTGCTAATGACTTCATCAAATGCCGTGATAAAAATGTAAAGTGAAAAAGATGATGCCGCAGTCTGACAGGAGCTAGATAATATATCTTGCCTTGCAAGGTACATGGCTACACTCACTGTGTTTAGTCAACTCTAGAGACTTCAAGTGAAAATCTGCCATAGTACGTCACTACCACCATTACATAAGTGCCAAGAAAGGACACCACTGTTCACTCGATGCATAATGTCAAGCAAAATACATCTCGAGCTTGAATGTGCGAGAATGGACACTAGCACAAACTGATATCCATCGCGTGAGAGCAAAATAGTAGACATGCTTAGGACGAGCGTTCGTGTTTTGCCTGTGAACACCTTAATCTTTGCAATAGTGCAGTGCCTATAAGAAAAATAACAATAGTTGATGGTGTTTTACATGCCAACATCATCAAATGGTTATGAGACATGCCTAAGCAAGCGATTCCGGATTATCCTTGACCCCCTTGAATACTTTACCGTGCACGAAAAGCAAAGTGCCTGCATTTTGTTGCCTGTCACCACCACCGAAATGTGACAGTCGTAGCTGGGTATTGAACGCACATCTTTGAGCTTAGCAGCACATTTCACCTGCTGGTTACCATGGCGACTGCGATGCTTAAGAAGCTTTGCCGCTGAGCTTGAAGGGACACTAAAGTGAAACAACGAATTGATTTAGATTGATAAATTACCTCTGAGACCTCTAATGTCGTTGATTACACCATCATACGTGTACATGAGAAGAAATGCAAGGTAAGAGTCTCACTTTTAAATTTCTCGCCGACATCTCCGCAAGTTTCGTTCCGAATTTCAAAGTGTACTTTTCATATTTTGGCAGTATTGGCTTAACAAGATTTCCTGAAACGTGATATGGTAAGTCTCTGGTCCTCTCAGAGGACGATTTACTTCATTTTCACCAATTAGGAACTACTTATGACCCAGTAGATCCCATCAAAATATATGACGTCATGGGGTTTGGCGCTAGAATTTCAAGGTGGCGTCCCCAACCACATTTTCTCTTCGCATGTTTTCTTGCCTGCCAAGCATACTCTCGTGGTAAGAAATTTGTTTTCAGTAGTGTGAAATTGTAATTTATTAACACGCGAAAAATGATTTTTCTCTTAGGCGTCCCTTTAAGGTTACATGTTCTCTCATGGACACAACAGTTGCATTTCAACCGTTCAACCAGGGCACGGGGCGGAAAATACTGATCTAGAATTTCGATTTGTGTGCAATACAAGAACCTCGGGTTGCGAAAATAAATCCCAAGTTGTCCACAGTAGTTTCGTCACAATGAAATTAACATTTTTAAAAGTAAGCACCCATAATTGAACTCGATCTACATCTTATCATTAATTTGCCACACGGCAGAAAACTTATTTGTGTTATTTGATATAAGCAAATTTCTTCATAAAGCTTTCTCCAGATTTATCACTCAACACATATATTTAACACGAAAGTATTTTATGCCGGGGTCCACCAAGACTTCAGTGACGTATTTCCGTCACGGAAATGACGTCGAAAAAATATACGCGATCAGATGGCAAAGAAAAAAAAGGTACCGTCAACGGGAATCGAACGCACGACCGCTCGGTCCGCAACTACAGATGCCGGGCACGCTATCCACTGCGCCACAATCGCAGACTCCGGAGGGTTTACAAACGCGCCTTTTATATCTACCACTCTCCCGGTCAGCTGGGTGGTGTTGGCCTCTGGGAGTGGAAAGGTAAAGTAATTCGTCATTGCTGCGGCCTCCACGACTAGCACCTGCAACGCGTTACGTGTCCGTCCCGTTCGGCGCGTTTTCAATAGAAGTTTAAATTTGTCAATGTCTTAACACACCGCGAGGTGGCGACCTTTGCCCAAGCGTAGTAAAAGCGTCGGCCTCGGTCATAGCATCACCGTAATACAAACCAAAAATAGCTCTGCACGCGCGCCTGCCTCACCTGGCTGTAACACCGCGTTCCACGCTAACGCGCTCGCCCCGAGAAAAATCGTGGCCGGGGTACCGAGGCGGCACGACGCGCTTTGCGTTTCCCTCTAGTACGGCCATGGTGTTCAATCCCATTTTAACATGCCGCGGGATGGCGACCAAGTTCTGCGTCCAATATGCGACGCTCTTCGGGCTATCCCACCTCGTTCTCTGATTACGCTTTCATCGTTAACAGCTACCACAAGGGTTTGTTTAATCATTTAACATGGACGTTAGTCGTCGGGATGGAGATGTACCACCAGTCATCAAAGTGGGTGCAAACACGTTAAACGGTGCCATTAGCTGCCACACATCAATATACATTGAGCAACCTCTCTTATATCAATGTACAGTAAGCATTCAGTTACTTCTGTAAGGGCACCCTTTACTTTCGTGTTATTCCGATTTCTATGACGGAGGGATCAACCATGTTGTTTTTTACTTCTTTAAAGCAGAGCGGCCTGTCCACCACCAAGCGAAAAGCCAGCTGCATTTAGCCACACAAAACCCGTTGGCAGTACTGCCAAAACCATAGTGACACAATGTAGGAATCGCAAGAGCACATTATTCTCAGCAATCTGACTAAAGATTGTCATAACAATTGCATTCAATGGCAACAATAAACGAGCGCACTAAAGCCACCACTCAGCTTTCCTTGGAGCATTTAATGCATTAAATGCGAATGAGTCCACACACTATAACTGCACATATTGAAATATCAAGAATTAGCAATGCATTATCACAACACATCATTTTATTTAGGTGACTAAAACACCTAAACAACTTATTTTGTAGCATCGATGTTAAACAATTCATTGCAGCTAAAAAGCACTTATATTAAAAATACTGGAAGGTAACATAATAAAAGTTAGAAGTACAAACATTACAGAACATGGACGCAGCGAAAATATCAGATCTCACAAGAAAGCAGTACATTTTCTAGGGGCCCTCTAACACTTTCCAAGCCCGAGATTTATTTGCAAGTAATGCAGATGACATGGAGAAATGCCTTTCGCATAGGAGTTATTTTCGGGGGCAGATTCTCCGGCGCAGGTGAACCATGGCTCATCGGCAGACGGTGCCCGATGGAAAGGGGACGGCATTATGAAAAGTGGTGGCTCAGACGGGCCATTAAGCCGTTCAGCCCTGCACGTGCCTTTGTCGCCGAGCTCCACGAACTTTTGTTCACCACTCGTTTCGCTGGTGAATCGCCAAGCGGTCTCACAGAGAGGCAGACTGACAAACAACTTGTCCCTGCCGCGACGCCCCTCCCGACAGGACGATGCGATGGCGTGTAACAATTCTACAGTCGTTGTAAACAGGCAGGGGCACCTTGTCTCAGACAAAACTCGAGACAGGTGATCGGCTCACTAGAATAGGCATGTTGGTCCTGCTGCGGTATATTTCAGTCGTACCTTGACACAATGGCTGATTGCTTCTTTAGCTGATTTCCTGCATGATAAGGGCAGCAAAGTGTGAGAATGTGGAGGCGGAGACACCGTCTCTGCGAGGGTGAAAGGTCTTCGCTTCATTGGTGGAGCACAGAAAGGGGTCGGTCCCGCAAGGTGGTCTCAGAGCAGACAGGAGATATTTAAAGGAGAAAACAGGGGAGGAGAGGAGCTTGGAGCCCAAGGGAGAGATGTGGAAGAGTGGACAGAGGTCGTGTTTGGCACCGCCTCTGATCGAGGGATCAGAAAAGACTGCGAGAACTGAGTGTTGATTTACGTAGAGAGAAAACTCTTAGGGGTTTGGAAGGAAACGTCTAGTGCGGATCCAGCCCAATTGTCGTTGGTGCGAGGTCTGTTTAGTAGCCGCCCCGGCCTTTGTTTGTAAGCAAGTGTCAGTGTGCGTAAATAAACGAAAGTTTGCCAGAAACGGAGCAATCAGGCCTGTCCAATCTTTCAATCTGTTACCGCAATCATCCAAATCATCGGGATCACCTCCATCACCCAATCTTAACTATAGGTAAAAACATCGCTGCGAAAATATTTAATATTTTATACACTCAAAAAATCATACAGCTTCCGACCACTTAAGCGTGTTACATTGCGCGAAAGAAGCATTTCTGGTTGATCCAACATCACCACGTGGCCATTCTAATTGGTCAAGAACAAAAGTTTCAAATAATCACTTTGCTGCCACAAAAACCTTGCTCGACATTTGTTTTGTTTCTATTTTTTGTATAGGTGTATACAGATACGGTCACAAAAAAGAAAAAAGAAGTTCTGCAACTACAAGGCACAGAAGGGAACTTCTAGCTTCGGCGCATAGATCAATCAGCACACGTGGTTTGTCTTCGTGCGAAAGCTTCTCTTCTCGCATGTGTACCCTCGTGAACAACCTCATTATATACGTGCTCTACATTCGTGACTTTAATTGATGACGTGAATGTTTCTCACCTTGGCTAACTGCTTTCCTCTCACCCTTTTCCTTGAGGTGCAGAGCCACAATGCTTGTAACTATGGCAACGGTATGATTGGCACAATGATGAACAAGCAACCATGTCCCGCTATGCAGGTGTTTCAGGCTCTGCCATTAAGCGTGCCATCTTACAGATCGGGCAAGAGAGTGAGTACGTGTGAGTGCACAGACTTCGAGTTGAGGGCATTCATTTCTTGTCTTGCATATTGATCTTTCAATGCTCAATAACTATGAATTACGTGCCCCTATCAGTGAAATTTTTAACGCATTTACATGTCTAGCCTCCAGTAAACACAATCCATAAATAAGAACTATTGGCTTGAAAAATGTTAAAAGGCCCCATTGACGTCTAGTAAACAAGACGACTGACGATGCCAGCAATACCGGAGTACAAAATCTAACTGAAGCATAGCAGAAAACAAACAGTAAGATACCAGTCTAAAAATTTACAATTCAAGGGTATTCAAAGATTTCAATGATCTATTCACACCTTGCAAGTTGTGCCAATTGAAAAATGCACTACATGAATGCTGGCAGGTGAATATAAAAAATGCCGTTGAAATTTCACAGCATTGGCATTGCCGAACATACAAAACAGGAACAAACAGTACGTGCCAAAAATCATAGCTTTTTGTTCACTACAATTTTTCAGAAGTCGCAAACACTCATTTCTGATGCCATCATTTCTTTTCACACAGGCGCGCATTAAAACATTCTGTAACTGCAAACAATTTTACGCAAATGTATACATACAACCACAGTGTCACCGTATGTTCCCCCGAAAATAAGCACACAAACATGGACAGCTTGCAACGACATGTAATTGAGCCGGTGTAAGCTGAAGCGCCACAAAGGTGTTTCGGAATATTTGTCAATGAATGAGCTAGAGATGCAGGAAGTTCACAGGAGCCTGGGATCAGTCTATAACCTCATATTGAGTGCAAAAAATGAAACTTCTCAAGGTAACAGAAGCCTACTATAAAAAAATAGGCCGTGCGAAATGGCGTGAGATGGGTTAGCAAACATAGAAAACATGGAAAAAGCACTGATGCAAACATGGCGCAATGTAGTTCTGATTTTGAGAACTCCAAATTTATTTAGCTTTTAATTCCGTTTGATCCTCAATAGAATAGTATAGTGTAGGTTTCAACAGAACAATGATTTTGTTCCTTACGGAGACATAAGAGAAATCTTTGGTGAACAGGTACTACGCAAGTGCTTTGATGTGTTGCTTGAGAAGAACCGTAAGTAAATGACAAAATGATATAAAGGACAGGAGGCATCTGTTGAGCTAGAAAATTAGATAGAAAGAAACAGTCCAGCAGGAAGACAAAAATCCCAGTCACATAATGAAACAGATGAATGAAACACATTTGTGGATCCACACTGTTTATATTCTTAATAATGATGTTTAATTAAATGCGACATGATTATGAAGCGCCTCTTAGTAGGGGATTCCGCATTAAATTTCACCACCTGGGCTTCTTTTAACATGCATCTAAATGTAAGTACACTGATGTTCTTCTATTTAGCCTTTCTCGAAATGTGGCTGCCGTGGCCGGCAAGCAAACCCACGCCCTCTCTCTAGCTTAGCAGAGTGACACTGATTGTATTTTAAAAATTTCAATGCTGCTTAGGTCCCATAAGGCAAGGTATCAAAATATCCCTGCCACTTCAGCCATAAAGGACATTCCCGTAGTTTACCAAGCTAACACAATAGAAAAAAAAACATAATAAGCTTTTCTTATGCTCTCACTGACATCTCTTAATGCGAAGCTATAGTTACAATAGGTGGGATAGTTGATGTATTTTATGCTATGCATCACAACGCTCTAGTGGCAATGTTGAAGCTGCACTGTCACTAATACAGTTATGCCTTAAGGTTTCACACCAAACTTAGCATTGTGAGAGTGCTGTAAAAGACCAGTCCGATGTAAAGTCCTCGAAAAGTATAAAGTAGCGCCAACTGCGTCCCTTCGCCTCAGCTTCCTCTCCTAGCAGCTGCAGCAGTGCCTCTGTGGTGTCCACCAGGAAACTACAGATTTTTCTCGCAGTAGTGAAAAAAGCTTCTTTCTGCTGTTGTATCTGTTTTTGCTATCGTTGGCATAGCAAGTCGGCGTATCGAAGCATGCCGAACCACCGTACAAGCATACCACACACCGTGCAATGATCCAGCAACCACACCAGACAAAGACAAGCAATATGGCGCTTGCACGACCTTCTAAAAAGCTAGACTATCACACTTGGAAGTATAGTCTAATGCAATTGTTGAAAGCGAGCGATTTCTTAGCGCCGTCGACTTTGCAGTGGCCATGCCATAAGGAGCGAGCACTTGCGTGTTCTCATTGATTACGAAGAGTACAATTTTACTTTTGGATGCCACGAAAATACGCCACTTCCTTCTGTGTACATTGCATTGTTGTACTGATCGTCAATCTTTCCATTTTATTTCGCAGACTTTCCCACTGAGCCGCTTAGAAACCCAGCACCCTCGTGCGCTCTAGTGGAAAAATTGCACAAGCCCCTCTTCCAGCCAAGAGCTATGATTCGCGAGCTTCACACTCTCAACTGACTTCATTTAAAATCTGCAACATGCACACGAGAGGGCGTGCCTCTACAACAGTGACATGAATGGTGCGACTTTAGCAGCTATTTTTCGGGGACTTTAGGCGAATGTGCCTCTAAAAACAGGAGTTAGCAGAAGTCCCACTGAAATGTTCACTTGCGCTTGTGTGTGCGCAAGTGCCTGTTTAAGCTGTTTTTCCATGCAAACGTCTGAGGGGGACACTTATGCGACTGGTCGCCTATGTGCGTGTTCAGGTGATCTCTCAATGTGGACCTTCGAGGGAAGCTCTGGGAACACAGGTGGCACTTGTGTGGCCGCTCACGTCTGTGGGCACGCAGGTGACGTATCAAATTGGATCTCTCTGAAAAGCGCTGAGGACAGAGGTGACAATGAAATGGCCGCTCGCCTGTATGGACCCTGATGTGCTTTTTCATATGGCACAAGTACCGAGTCCCACAGTCACAGGAGTTACAGCGGTGGCGATGCCCATGCTGGGACTTCTCACCATCCTCAGTTGCTGGATGGCTGGATCATCCCAGTACTGCACAAAGAGAATAACACAAGTAAATTTTGTATCCCTTTTTGTAAACAAAAATTACATGATCAAGATTAGGAGGCACACCATAGTGGAGCCTTGTAAATTATTTTCAGCCATTTGAGTTATTTGTTATCGCGAACCAAAAACTAGGTATACAAGGATTTTTGCTGTCACCCTTATCAAAATGAAACTGTGGTGGCCATAATATTGAAATGTCAAAAAAAGCTAATGAAACAGACACTAGTGCTAAGACGAAAGACGAAACCTTTTCTTCACTGAATAATGCCCGTGTCACGTGGGCTTTTGGAAGGCCTTCCAACCGATAAACCTTTGACGCAATGGTCAAGTTCGAGCTAGCACACGGGTGGTTTCGAAAGCCGCCATGTTTATAGTCTATTGAGTCGACGAAGCACCCTGCAACTCTTTAAAACCACAATAACCATTGAGTGATAGAAGCGTAAACGGCACAAACGTGCCCTCTCGTTCATAGTGCACTCGGTCGACTCATGCTTACAAAAAAAAAAACTCGAACCAGTGTGCTCTCATAATACGTAGTTTGTTCAAGTGGTATTAGTTGTTTACTAAAGTATTTTTTTCAGAAATAGAGCACAGCACGCCCAGTGCTGTGCTCTGTTTGCCCAGTGCACAAGTATATGATTGCTAATGGTTGGAACATAGTGAAATCTACGCAGATGAAAACTTACGAGGATTTGTAGAATGTAAAAAACTTATTAGGTTAGAAGACACTTAAAGGGCCAGCAAACAACTGCGAGGTCCAAAATATGTAATGAAGCTATAACTGCACACGTGTACGGTGTGAACATGTTGCCGCAAGAATTTTACGCATAAGTGCCATAATAAGGAAGTTACAGGTTATAGAACAACCCGCTTTGGATAGTTTTAGTTTCTCGCTCAGCCTTTCTACCCTTCTCGGCAGCCAAGAGGGGTAGGCGTAGCCCGCTGTCGTGACTACGCCCACTTTGATGACTAACAAGACTTAAGTGATTACGTCATGGGCACGCAGCCAATGACCGAGCAAGGCTTCCCCCACGCGCCGCTCATGTCAGAGTGGCGCTAGGGTCACCCTAGGGGCGCGGTGAAGAAACACGGTAAATGCACGGCCAAAACCGCATCACCGCAGAACCGAGGCACTGTTTTGTAGTGCAGAGAACCAATCGACAAAGACGGTAATAGGTAAAGTTTCACATGGGTAAGCTTACGTCACTGCAAGTACGAGGAGGATTGGACAGGCGCTGGAGAGGGTCATGAGAAGAGTTTTTCGAAATGGAGCGTCCCCGCGGCGTGCAGCGCTGTGGTATTCGCAGAATGTGCTCGCCGTGACCTTCTGCACGAATTAGCGGGCTTGTTTGGGAGGGGTAAAAAAAAAGTCAGAGCCTGTTTACTGGCCCTTAAGGGACACTTAAGAGAAAATCATTTTTTTTTTCATCTTATTATATTGCTCTTTCACAGTGCCAAATCACCACGCCTACCGCAAGAAGACGCTTCGTAAGCGAGAAAAAGCGCAAACGTAAAATGCAGGTGGCGACACCACCTTGACGTTCCCGCACCAATCGCCGCGAAGCCACAGATTTTGAAGACGTCTGCTAGAGCTACGCAGTTCCTAATCGGTAAAAATTAAGTACAATATCCTCTGAGGGGGCCAGAGACGTGGCATACCAAGTTTCAGGAAATTTCGTTGAGCCAATGTCGCCAAAATACGACAAATGCACTTTGAAATCCATGAGATCACATGCGGAGATTTCAGTGCTAAATTTTTGAAATGAGACATTGACTTAAATTTCATCCGCTATTATTAAAGATACAATGGCAAAATTAGCGACATCAAAGTTTTCAAAGTCTAGTTTATCAATCTAAAACTATTCATTCTAACACTTTAGCGTCCCTTTAAGGTTGGTTTTGCCATGAGTGGCTTCCCAAGTTGAGTCTGTCAGCCCATACCTAAAGTAATATAGTCATAGCATATTTCAACTCTGACCTCAGTAACCGAACAAGGTCGAGTCAGTTTTACATCTTATGCTCAACACTGCTCAACATACAAGACAAGAACACAAACAGTACACTGCAATACTCTCATCTTTGCAGTAAATGCGGTTTTTTTAGAACACTCATTCTTGTTATGGCATCATTCCTTTTAACGAAAACTATACATCAAGATGTTTTGTAACTGCACACAATTCTACTAAAACACATACAAGCTACCACAGTGTTACCATATGTTCCCGACAATAACATCACAGACATGAACAGCATGAAACAATATGTAAGCGGACCAACGTAAATCAATTAACTATCCAAAACAATTTCAGAGAACTCGTCACAGAATGAGCTGGAGCTGCAAGAAGTCCGCGTGCGTCTGGGATCAGTCTTCAACGTCATTACAGAACTGAAACTTAGGCAAGTTGGTTCATATTCATCGCGAAATTTCAGTAGCACACGAAAGAGAAGGACACAGTGCACAACCTCATATTGAGAGCAAAAAATTGCACTTAATTCTTAAAGGGGCCCTGCAACACTTTTCGAGCATGCTCAAAAAGCGCTGCCGATCGGTAGCCGAGGCTCCCGAGAACACGCGAGCCAAATATTATAGCGATGCGCACGGCCTGGAATTTACAAAAATTCTCAAAGTCAGCTGAAAATCGCTCCCTCTTCTCTCGACAAATGATGTATTAGTCCGCAAAATATGACGCGATTGTCGGCAGTTCCACCATTGGCTGATGTTATAATCACGGTAACACCCTCATTATTACTTTCGTTGTTAATTTTGAGTTCAATAAGTAGATAATATGTATGCTTATATTCTGTTATCGCGTTAAAAACACCGAACAAACATTAATATTAGCACTTCCGGTCTCACCGACAGCTCGTCTGCTCGTAGTTGCGTGGTTCCGTTTTCTTCGCCATGCGCAGTGCCGAAAACGTGAATATCTCTGTGCTTTTGACCATCGCCGGTTGCCGTTGAGAGTGGCAGCCGTTCGAGTGTTGCCTCGTCAGCTGGGAACTGCATCGTCGGCACGTTCTCACGACCGACCGAGGCAGCCGTGCAGCATGTCTCCGATAACAATGCTGGCGTCCGGTAATGGAGGCGTTTCGGGGTCGTCTGCCAGTGCCGTCTTACGAGGTGGTGTATCGGAGTATGGGCCGAAACCGATCTCAGCTGTCATTCGTTCCAAACGAGCGCGCAGGTTTGCTTCCATGGTTGGCAAAGCGATGAAAACACTACGGCGTTCGAGGTGCACACCCAACATTACCAAACCGACGCGCAGTTTTCAAGCACGCGCGATACACTCGACGAGAACGACGCAAGCCCAAGGGTCGGTTTCTTCGTATACCTCCCATAGGACGCGAAATTCAAACGCTCCGCCGACGCAAGCGCCGACAGCGCCGAGAGCGCTATTGAGTTACGCTCCTTGCAGAAGGCCGCCAAGCTCAAAGGGCGATGACGTACCGCTCGCCTCCACCCCCTCTTCCTCCCTCTCCGCGCGCCGTTTTCTTTCTATTTTATTTTTGTGCGCTTGCTTTTCCTCCTCTCTCATGCCGCGCACCGTTTTTTATTTTGTACGCTTGCTTTTTCTCCTCTCCTATGCCCCGCGCCGGGATTTTTTTTTTTTTTTTTTTTTTGCGTGCGCTCGCGCGCGTGCTGTGCTTGGCCGCGCATTCGCGTTTGCCCGCAGCCAGCAGGTGCTAGAGCATAAACGATGAATCCACCTACAACATTTCTGTTACCTCTTTTTATTGTTCTGTTTCCGAAACTCAAGATTTGCATGTAATGGGGCGCGATACAAGTTCAGGAGAACAGATGGGAAGAATTCACAGTGTGTGCATGACTAAACACAAAAGTTCATTGTAAATTCAGAAATTAAAAAATCGAACACATTGAAAAGTGTAGGCCCTTTCACGTACACACATATAAGACACACGATTTTCATTTGATGCAATACCGAGCAAAGTGCAGAGGAGCCTCTGATGAGAGGTAATCATGTAGTTTAAAGAAATGTCAGTGCATGACAAAAACATGCCGAAGCGCAAAATATGTAAATATGAAATAATATTGCAATGATTTACTTATTAACCGTTGAAATGATACGAAACACAAAACAACCAGCTTACATATTTGCTCAGATTTTGCAAATATACATGAAATGCTGGACACCTTCACCAGATAAACAAAACGAAAAAGATAAGATTAGCACAGTAAGTAGTACATTGCGCTAAAATGAGCAAGACACAATATATAGTACTTGAACACTACTTGAAAGTTAGTTGGTGGCAACGGGATGCAGGCCATGGTCAGTTTATGCAGCAGCACATGACATTCGAAGAAAAGCGTATTACTCAACGACCAGGTGAAATAAGCCTATACGCAGCTTTTCTTTCACAGCGAATACAATGCCTAGCTGAATATAACGCCACTGAAGAGAGGACGTCATGTCGGGTACACTGAGCACTTCATTGTGATAAACACAAACATGCAAAATTCTGCATATAGCACTTGTCTCATGCCTACACATGAATCCTTAGTGCTGGTTTTTCCATAGGTAATAACAGAGACAATATATAAACACACAGAGTACTTCTTCAACCGTGAGTATATAGCATATTCACGCACCGAGAAGAAGCACTGGGGGCAGGGTAGAAAGCTGGTCCACTTGAGTTGCGGATCGAGACTTCGCAGAGCGCTGATTCTACAGCTGTTAACCCCTCCTTGGGACAAACGCATCAGTTCTTGCCTTCTCGAATACTCCGAAAGCGTTTCCGTCCTGAAATAAAGCAACTTGAAAACTGTTAATTCCAACGATACAAATTACGCAGTCGCATGAGGCAAACGTAGTTTCGTCGTCTCGGCTCAGTGCAAGCTGCGATACATTAGGCAGTTTTAGAATAGCGTACGCTATTTTAGCGTTTGCGCGTCACTACGGGAGCCCGCAAGCGGTTAGCGTACGACGTATGACAGTTGCGCGAAAAGCCAACGCAAAGCTTTTCGTACGCTATTCTAAAACTGCCTATTGAGTCTCAGGAACGCGTATTTAAACGATAGCGAGTGATAAACAGGCAAAAAAAAGCAAAACGCACTTCCATCACGCAGTTCTGTCATAGACGCAAAAGTTAAACTATGAGTCTCAAGTTCTTTATTTCATTCCTTCTAGGAACAGCGATATTAACTGCAACATCGTGCTTTTCACGATTCAGCCGTAATTAAAAAAACAATAACTGTGTTGTCCAACTGCAATTCGTAAATGTGTGGCTGCGAACGCAAGCCGCATGCTCACCTTTAGTTTTTCGGAACCTCGAAGAATCTTGCGGAACTCGGCCGGTCTTGAAGTATCCGTGCACCGTTCCATGATGTACGAATGGTGCGTGCCGTTAACCACCACGGCGGCAAGAGCGCACAACACGCAAACACCACAAAAACTCCACACGCCGGCCAAAGCTCGCTTCATGTAACGGAACATCACGAACCTTCATATCAAGGCCGGCGACTAGGACGGGCTCCTGTATGGCGGCGACGGAGCACGGCTGACATAACGACCACTCCGACAAGTCTCAAGAGCGAACAATGACCCGCTAACCACAACGGGAGACTTGCAGGTGTCCGCCAAGCATAGCCTCCCTGCACGGCCGCGTGTATCCGAAACATATCCCCTAGGATGGCTGGGACCCATACTGCGCCGCTATTGGCTGGAGATGGTCACGTGACCTACGTGCGCTTCCGGTATTTTCTTTGTTTATTTTTGTTTGTTTTCAATCAACATGGCGGCGTCCACGTTCGCGTTTTGTTTTGCGCTGAAGCCGTGCCCGCCGTAGAGATGACGCTGAAATGTTTGAGCCTTTTGCTGACAAGCGCCCATACGCCGATCGTTTTACGATGGATGAAGTGGTAATCAACATTAATCCGGGAGCGTGTACACGGCGTCGCCCCCTTTGGCGTGCTTTATAACGCGATCGTGTGCTATTTCTCGTGGGGTTGTCCCTCATGTGCTACTGGACCTACTGGATACCTACGCATGTGGGTATTGATGACAATGAAGACGCCAATCACCTAGCTTCAAGTTGTGCCCACAACGAATGTGACTGCCGAGAAATTTCATGCCTGTTTGACAACGCTCGTCTGTTCATCCGCTGACATCTTCTGAAGCAGCACCCTGACCAGCGTGTAGCAAGCGGATTGTTCCCTCCCCGTATTCGTGGTCGTGGACTTGCCTCGTCGTGACAGAGCCCTCTTATATAAGTTGGCTCTGTATGAGTGCGTGGGATATTATTCCGTCAAGAACGTGTAGACAGTCCGTCATGTGGGTCATGTGAGACACTAAGCACAATTTTTAGTGTCCCGCATTCGTTATGCAGCGAGCACGTGCTAATTTGTGTTTACGTCTGTGTTATTTGTTTTTTTTCTCCTCTTTCTTTCCCCCCTATCTTCATTTCCTCTGTTCCCCCTGCCCGTTCAAGGAGCAGGCAGGCATTGTGCCCCTTTAGGTGGCAGTTGTCAGCCTGTACCCTCTCTGTTTCCTCTGTGCCTTCGTGTTCTCTATGTATTAAAACCTAATAATAATAACAATAACAATTGACACGACGCAAGAAACCCTATAACTTAATTTTGCTGGCGTATGAGTACATTCTTATTCAGCTACGGTGAAAAAAAAAGAGAAAGAAAAGACAGGAGGCACTTTGTGGATATTTGTTCATTCTTCACAACACAGCTCGATGCCGTTAAAATTAAAATTTAGCGCACGCAAATGTAAAAAAAAAAAAACATGCTTCGGGAATTGCGTTTTCTAAATGATAAACTTCCAAGCTTCTGGTAAGTGTAGTACCTCATTTTGAAAAAGGCAGGGAGCAAAGCATACTCTTTTATGTGAACTAATGTAATTTTAATGGGTGCTCTGCTGCATTGAACTACTACTTCAACATGTAATGGGACATGTTATGTACATGTCAGCATGCTATGCACCCATCACAGTGAATTGGACATGCAGAACCAAGTAGTAATGCCAATTGATTGCCCATAGGGCCCAAATATCGAAACCAAAACAGGACATACATTGAAATGAAGGACGGTTAACAAACTTAACGACATGATCAGAAAAAAAAAGAAGCACGAACAGAAGAAAGCAGAAGTCGATTCAAGAAATGATGTACTTGGAGAATATATACCTATATTTTGCAAACTCTCAACGTGGTACATTATAGTAGGAACATGTTTACTGTAAGAAATATGCAAAGACAAAATATACAGCACCCCTAGAACTACCCCCCACCCCCTGCCCTCCAGTAATTACTCCAGTAAATGGATGCACATACCACTTGAATATGAAGTACAGAAATAACGACATATGTCGTGAAATTGGAGCACAGACTCTTCTTTATTAATGTGATGTTCAAGGTTCACTAATGACATTAAAATAGCAAGCAAAATCCCATCTCATCCTTAAAAAGTGTTTGTTTTCCCTTTCCGCTTGTCTAACAGAACAGTGCACTGTTTATTCTGATGTATACATCATTACCTGCCCAACAGCACATATATTTCTTAACGAGAAACCAAATGCCAGCTGGAACCTCTTCAACTTGTAAACCATGCTGCTATTTTTCTGTATATTATCATTTTACACTGACTGCGACTTTCCATTCAATTGTATATTGTGTCTAGTTTTTTATCAGGCTTGCTTATCACATCAGTAAGTAGATTGCTAGTACAATACATTGTTTGCTAAGGCTCAATACTTCGTTAACGATTTGCTGTTTTATTAGCAAAAGTATAATATATAGCAGGTTCTTGATGCAAGCAAAAGTATCTGTGAAAGTGCTTCAATGAACTATTACCGACTCTTCATTCTAAAAAGACAGGGCGTGCAAACACAGACACAAGAAAGAAGTCAGGACACCACAAATGCCGTTTGTGCTTTGTGGTGTCCTGACTCCTTTCTTGTGTCCGTGTTTGCACGCCCTGTCTTTTTAGAATGAAAACGTACCAACTAGCTCAGCTCTCTGTTATTCTAAAATACCGACTCTTGTTACAAAATAGGTGTGTGTTTTCAAAGTAGGTTACAAGTTATATGGACGCTATAGTACTTTTTCTGGGAAAAAGCGTGACAAATTTTGAATGAAATGGACAAGGATGGTTAACAGGTCAAGTAAGCTCTTAATTGAATAAATTATAAGACATTTGGCATTATTTGGCACTAGTGTATTTATTAGACATATATATGAACGGGGGTTTGAAACAGGGCCGTAACTAAGGAGAAGTTGAGGGGGTTCTGACACCCCCCAAAATTTTTTCGTGCTTTAACTTTTCGTGTGACACTAAAATAGTTCCATGCCTTCACAGTGACCACCAGTTGCCGCAGTTAGCCGTTCTACACACGAACACCCTTCGAAAAAAATTCCTGCGTACGGTCCTGGTTTAAAATATGCATTACTCATGTTACGCTTCCTAAAAGGCCCTTGTGTTTTTTATTATGGATAACAAGGCGCTTTATAATTGTCATGACATGACAGGCGTGAAATACAGATTAAGAATGCTTCCAGATTTGATGCTTTTATGTTACTTATAATGAATTGGATGACATTCATTCAGGAAGAGACAAATCGGCATGAGCACTACAATAAGAGAGAGCTGAGCTAGTTCGCATTCATGTTAAAAGACAGGGCGTGCAAACACGGGCACGAGAGAGATATCAAGACACCACAAACGCCGACTAACAACTGAAAGGACACATAGCGGCGGAAAAGAAAGTAAACATAAAAACTTGCCTGCGCAGGCCCAGGCAAGAGGTGATACCTATCGATAACTGTTCAGGATTTTTATTTCTGCTTTATGCAAGTTAATGATGCATGCATCTATCTTGACATTGTCGAGAGTGTAAATGCACGACAAAATTCGATGAATGCGCAGTTTTCTACAGGCACAGGAATGAAGCAACACGTCTGATAGTTCAGGCATGGCGTGTAAATAATAATGGTAGTGCACGCGTGAGCCAGCCGTCAGTTAACGCGCATAAAGAAATTAAATGCCTGAACGGTTATCTCTCACGTGTACCACCACGTGTGTGGACTGATAGGTATCACATCTTGCCTGGGCATGCGCAGATAAGTTTCGTGTCTAGGTACTTTCTTTTCGGCCACTGTGTGCCTTTTCAGTTGTTAGGCGGTGATTGCAATGTCTTCTCTCGTGTGTCTATGTTTGCACGTCACGTCTTTCAACTAGAGCACTACCTTGTGGTAGAGGTTCTAATCTGCACATCTTCAGTTCGATTCAAGCACTTTGTTATATCTGCATTAGTTCATTGCCAAAATACTGTTAAAGTCCTTTTTTCTCATGACATATGGAAGCATCTCTTATGAAACATTTGCAGAGAATTACAAGGAATCCACGACTTTCTACCTTTCTTGGGAGCCCTTACCATGTGAAATGTAAAGCATTATACTAAGCATATTTTAATAAAGGAACAAAGCTCTCATAAGCCTCATTTGTATTTGTACTGCTAGATTCACATACAGAATGAATTTACTCACGGAATCTTGTAACTAAGTTGTCCCATGTCTCATTCTAGATTGGGCCACAGACACTACTTACTTTTCAGTGACTCCAAGGTCAGATAGTGTATTTTCAATTGCATGTACTGTGTCCTTTCGTAAACCCTGTGCTCTAATTACAAAAGTATATCTTTTGTGGTTGCTAAATAGCTATGACATTTTCATGGGTGGGACCAGTCCATCTGGTAGTTAGTATCCTGGCTGTGAATAATGGTGGGTGTTGGGGAAGCAACATAAATGAGTCACAAAACAAATTAGACTTTGAAGAAGTTTATTTGCTGTAAGCGCACGACAACTGCATTTATTCTAGTAGAGTGTGTGTGATCTCATCATTTATTGCAATAGTGGGAACAATGTCAGAAAATACTCGGGGGCCTTGGGGTCACATCACTGTATGTTCTGCAATATGGTGTTGAATGGAGTTTCCAGTGCAGTCTTCTGGCTCTCTGCTGAAAGTAAAAATAGGAGCAAGACAAAGGCAATTAAAAAAAACTGCGTACAGCAGACTGCAGGGTCGTTCTATGCTTTCCCAGTACCAAAAACTTTCTAAGGTCTTCCTCTTCAAACATTTTTACACAAAAGCAAAATTATTAGGTCGTGAGAGCAATTGTTGAGCACTGTAAATAATCGGGATCATGGTGGCCGGCAATGCTTATTCAACCTGTACACATCCCAGTGACGGCAACAGTTCCACCATCGGTGACGTGTGCGGCTTTAGTTATAGCAGACATGAGTACTTTTTTGAGTCGGCGACAGAGAGAGCACTCATTATGGACACCTGAGCTCCAGTATCGACTAATGCTGTGAAAGAAATACTGACAACATGCACTTCTATTAGGTTCTTGTTCGTAGGGAGTGTCAACAGAGGATTGGGATCAGTCGAAAATGATGCAGCACTACCTCTAGGAGCTGCATGATCTCGTTTTCCGTCCGAGATGATACTTAGTTGGTCAGCATGGAATAGCGGCGTGGTTGGGGTGACGTTGAACGAGCAGTAGGGCGGCTGTTAGCAAAGTACGTACGGCTGGGCGAACACCAACGAGGGTCTGCATATGTATTAAATTGAGTTAATGGTGATGAGCAAGTAAATTGCAGCAATAATGTTCATACCTACCCGTCATTTGTGCTACAACTTTGCCCATTGTGACGACCTTGAGCAGCAAAGACATGAACACAGTGCTTGCCGCCATCTCATGCAACCTGGAAGGTTGTATGAGAGTTTGTTGTACTGACCCAGACCGCAACACTGGGAAGGGGGAGGTGGAAGCTGAAGTTGCTATGTATCATGGGTAAGCAGTGTAGAAATTTGGGCTAGTTGGTGAGCGTTCATCTTGGTTGAATTGACTGCTGGGGCAGGAGACTAAGAAGGAAGTGAGACAAACAAGCACAGACTTACAAGTTTTTGTGTGACTCCAGTCTTTTATGTGAGGACTGACTGTATTAACTACAGTAAGAAGTATGCACATGTGATTAAAACATGGTGTTCGAGTTCGGTAATTTTAGAAAAAAATTTGATTTTGATTGCTATTTCTTCTGACTTCTAACGGATTTATGCAGGTCACTGAAGTTTTAATATCATACAATGGACAGAATTTATAAACAATGTCAGCCCACTGCCGTGGGCGGCGGGATTTTGCTGGGATAGCACGGTGAAATACAATACAAATACTTTTCAGCAAAAGCGCAAGTTAAGAAAACCTGTTTAAATAAAATGCGAAACCTTTCATTCTAGCAAATTTCATGTTGCTCATTGTTTGAATTTACAATATACCAATTATTTATTAACTGCAAAAGAACCAAAAGCCTAACGAGTCTGGCCATAAAGTGCGACAGCATGTACTTCTCCACTTAACTCAAATCCCTAGGCTGCATTGAAAGCACAGGCGTCATCACAAGGCTGGTTCTTTCTGATAGTAAACAGTATATGAGTGGAAAACTTATGCATCTTGAAGCATCAGGGAAAGCCTTACTGATTAGCAAATGAGATGTGTATCACAAGGAAATGTCGGGCAGCCTGATGTCATGGATATATAGAAATCTAGGGCTGTCAGCAGAAAGTTGAGATGCTGTGGGTTAATTTCACCTTTTGGGACATCATAGACAAGTATACATGCATGTGTGCATACATTTATTTTGTTAAACATGGTGAACTACTCGTGTTTAGCGACAAAATGTGTGTTAGAAAATGCGTGACTGGCAACTGCACCGAAAGGCTGCTTTCCTGCTCAAAAGTGAGGTTTTAGTTGCTCCAGAAGCTGCAGAAAATTGGTTACAATTGATCACATCCCTAAGTACACATTAGACCACGCCATTTGAAAGGACCTCGTGCTGGGCATGTCCCTGTTGGTAATTCCATTTTTAATGACAAGCAATAAAAAGAATTATATTATACTGCAGATCCTGCCTAATCTTTTTGAAATTTTAGTCCCTAGCCTACTGAAATCCAGAGTTATAATGGTTGACATAGATAGTAGGAATAGATCAACAGAACTAGGAGCAGATAAGAAACAGTGCTTTCCAACAGTACAGAAGTGGCAAACGTGGGCCTTTCATCCAATGAAGGTCAGCGAATATCGGCACAAAACATGTTCATTCGCAGTAGTACCCATATTTCAAAGGATCTGCCTGCCGAGGTGTCTCAATGCCGAATTAGTTGGTTTTTCTTGAGTGCATTCTATTGTTCCCGTTAATAGTTTTCACGGCCTTCCTTACACTTGTCATACACCTTTGATATGCGGTAATTCTTTTTTGTTTGTTTTAAGTAGCTGTGTTTTTTACTCCTTACTTGTCATACGCGACGACATTAAGATGCTGTGTATGTTATTTTTTCAGATACAATCTCGTACTGCTTGCTGTGATTTCTCCTCTCATATCTCTTTTTCTTGTTTCTGATCAACTAGGTGTGTAATAGTATTCTTTGCTTGCTTTTGATCAACTAGCTATGCCATTTAACATTTACTTTGTCGTGTGCAGTGCCGAGTGCTGTCACATGCAGCAGTAAGGTTCCGTACACGACAATTTCTCTTATGTATTCTCGTGTTGTTTCATTTATTCTTGCATCGTTTTGTATTCACTCCTGCCCAAGACCGACAGTACGTACGAGATAACTAAAACAAACAAACAAATAAATCAATAAATAAATCAGATTTTCAGGTTCAAATCTGTGCTTACCAAGCTGTATTGTATGCCTATTGCTACCTCCAAGGCAAGACTGATGTTCAAAAACATTTTCTTGGGGGAGTTGATACTTGCTGAACATACCACGCAGAAAATTACTAGAACGATTAAGACTAACTATAAGCTGCAGACAGACCATAAAGAAAGCTACATCGGGTGGACCATGCATTTGCATCAACCGGACGAGGGAACACACTATTTAAGAAAAGGGTAAGAGCACATGTCTTTCTGTGAATGGTGTTCTGGTGCAATTTTACGGCATCTCTTCAAGGTATTAGAACACACAGTTTGTTCCAAAATTTAACACCGCTTCACGTATTGTGGTGTTCTAATCCTGCTTCAAGTAAAAGATCTTCAGCCTTGTCGTCTAACATAGTATTTTAAACAGGGTCCCGGAAGTGTCCTTTCAATGTGGTCATGACATTATGTCTTGGCTAACATGCACTGTGAAGTACTCTACTCTCACAGTCATTTCTTTCAAAACATGTCACAGTCTAGGAAAGCTTCCTGCAGTTAATGCTTGTTTGTAGGCTAGTTGGTTTTGAAGCACAGCGAAATGATAAACGGCGCGAAATGGCACAGACAGAAGGAGACAGACGTGTGCACTGACTCGCAAATTATTTCATTTTCAGAAGTGCATGAAATATAGAGCGTTTCTTTTTTTTTTATGAGTGCACATGTCTGTCTCCTTTTGTCTTTGTCTTTTCATACTGTCTGTCATTTCACTATGCTTCCTCGCAGTTCTTTTTTTCATGCAAAACATATTTGCAGTTCATTTCTCATATCTGTATCAGCAGCACTCATGTGTAATATGTTCAGTGACAGTAATAAAAGGAATGTGTACAATATTTCTAATAACTGTGTCTGCAAATATAATGCGTGTCTGTACTGTCCAATTATGTTTTTGAATTCAATAACCAACTTTTGTTTCACAATAATACACTTTTTTTTCTCAATATCCATGTTGCATGGGCAACAGTGGACACTACTACTTGCGCTGCATGTCTGATTCAACATGACAGAGATATGCATTGAAGCTGGCATGTACCGTTTACTGCTTCTTATTTCAATTTTTCAAAACAGCACAAAACTTTTTTGGACGTTAGTTTAACCATCAGTCTATGAGAAGGAGAACTGCGCTCCCTACTTTTATTGTGATAGAGTGATCAAAGGCTTTGAAATTTTACGGATTGGCGAAGAGATAATCGGACAGGCTAAGTTACTATTTTCGAAAGACGATTTATCTTCACCGTGTATTTTTTACTGCTAAATGTTGACAGCATCCCACTAGTCTGTGTTAAAAAAAAAGGGATGGGGGGGGGGGGGGGAGCACCCGCTATGCGCATTTCAGTGTCCTTCCTAAATGAGTATACTTGTATCTAGAGAACGCCAAGGCTCCAACCGCTACTATGCGTTTCATAAGCAGTGGTACTATACAGCGCGAAAGCTGGAAGGCGGTGCATCGCGTCATAAGAAAAAGATGACAAAGGACTCTTGGGTGAACGTGCGGTATAGCAAGAAGCAGCACCCCGTCACAAAAGACTGCAACTTTGAAACACGCGTAGATTACGCGCGGAACAGAAGACCGCAGCGTAAATACCACAGGTAAGACAACTACTTACCTTAAAACAGCTAACATCCGAAGGCGTACAAGTGCCGCGTCTTCCACGCCCGCCGACAGCGGACATAAACGCCGCCGTCCCAAAAGCCCAAACATATCGGCGTCATCTCTACGGCGGGCGCGGCTTCGCTTATGGACGCCGCCATGTTGGCGTAAAACAAACAAAAACAAAAAAAAATCCAGGAAGTGCGTGTAGGTCACGTGACCATCTCCGGCCAATAGCGGCGCAGTATGGGCCCCAGCCATCCTAGGGGATATGTTTCGGATACACGCTGCACGGCCAGCCTGGTGCCCACTCTCAGCACTCGCTTCATGCTACAACGGAACTTTCGAGGAATTCAAAACTAGCGTCGCGGCCTCCGCGGCCGGCGCGGGGTGCACGGCTTTGCCGGCACGGCGGCAGGCTGCCATTGGCTGCTTTAATTTTTGAATCTCCATGAACACTAGCGCCAATTTCACCTTCAGTTACGGCACCTTTTAAAAGGCCGCCGAACTAGCAAATTATTCAAGATGGTGTCGGTGACGTCATCATGACGTAATTCTTTGGGACGCCGGAGCGGCAGTGTTTCCGGGTATTGGCAAGCCGACCGGAAGTGGCGGCACAGACCACGTGGTTGCGCCCAGACGTCAGAGAGAAAAAAATGAAGAAAAAATTTCCACCGGCGCTCTTGGGCGCTCCCTCCCTCGACTGGCTGCCTAGCTCTCCGCGCGCTCGCGGCGTTGGGTTGAGGGAGAAAGCTGCGGAACGTGGTCTCTATTAGAGTGACCTAGAATAGGGGGAGTGTCCAAAGCGCCGGCTCCCGCGTGGGCCTTTTGCCGTGAACTCCCGCGCCGCGCCGCTGCTGCGCCGAACCCGTGGGCTTTCCGCGCTCGGGAAGCGCGCGGAAAGCGAGGGGCGTCTGCTACGCGCTGTAGTTTTTTGCGCCGCCTTTCGACGCAGGGCACATGAAGTCTACTTAACTTTAGTAATGCGGTGCGGAATGAAGCTTATCCATCTTTAAGCGTTGTGTTAGTGCTGAGGCAACAACAGAATGCAAAAAATCATGTGTCAAGCGGCATCAGCGTGGCCTAGTTCCGGTCACATAGTTCGAGAACGTTGGTGCGTGTGTAAAAACGCGCAAAACGGACACGCACAAGCAAAGAACGAAAAAAAAAAATAACCCTATTCACACGAGTAATCGGGCAATAGCATCAAGCATGCACGAATTCAGAGTAATAAAAAAAGTAAACTGCACGCGCAGTCAATTGAAATACTTGGGCGCAGTGACTTCACGAGCTTTTTACTCATAGTCGCCACTGGTTTGCTAGCCATACGCACACCGCTTTATTTGACAATTCATTAGCCTCCACAAGCTCTTTATTATGTACGGAGCACACCGGGAAGACGCAAGGGAAACAAAAAAAAGGTAAAAAAGAGTAGAGACGGCCATACGACCGCAATGCTGTTGGCTTATTTTTATTTCTGAGGTAGCGTTCAAGGCTCACCGTGCGCAAACATTTGAAAGAAAAGCAATGCCAGGTAAACTGGCCTTATTCCACAATTTTTTGCATAAAAGGCGTAATATAGAAAATGCTTTAAAAATATCCAGATATCATGAAACAAAGTTGCAAATGCCCCCATTCTTGCTGTACAAGCTGCCTGCACGAAAGTATGGTAAGAATATATATATATATATATATATATATATATATATATATATATATATATATATATATATATATATATAGGGCACAGAGACTTTACGAAAAGATGTGGACGAGTAGTTACATAAAATGCAATTGTTTCTGCGGCAGTTGAGTGGGCGCCAACAGGGCACCCGACCGCAATTTCCCGCTTTTTCCTGATGACCTCAATATAGCGTCCGCCACAATTTCGTGCTGAAGCTCCGAGAGTACATAAATAGCGAGTCTGCTCGTCTCTTGAATAAATATAAAGAGATGACCAGACGGGTAAAGCAAGCCTCTTTTGTCCCGCAGACGGGAACTGAGAATCACGTTTGTTTTCGGGCGATCGCTCGTAACATGAAGTGAGGCATACACGATGTTGCACTGTTATCGTTTCATTTTCTTTGGTTTGTCTTTTTTTTTAACGCTAAAGCCTTAGATGCCTCATCAAACACCAAAATTGACCGCCGGCGTCCCGCGTGGCTAGCACGAGTGATGCACAAACTCATCACGCGATGAAGTCGACAGAACTTGTGACGTCACTATGACGTCATTCAACGTGACGTAATATGATGACGCCATCACATGACATGGTCGCTTTACATTGCCTCCGTGATGGGCCCCCGATGTAGGCAATGTAAAAGCAGGTGAGGTGCAGAAAGCTTGCAATGCCTTCGATCCTGTGGGCAGTCCGAAACCACGTTACGTGCAGAAAGCTTTCGGAGAGGAGCGAGGGAGGTTCAATGCATCGACTGACGAAAAAGATGGCTTTCGTTTTCGAGTCATCTCCCGCGAATGCATAAGAAACCATGTTTTTTTTTTCATGTAATTTTTTCGCATACATTTTACCTACGCGGTCAGTTCTTCAATATGTATGGGTAAGTCTAACATGTTGACATCGATATTGGTGACCACCACGTTTTTTATAACCTGACGGAAACAAATCGTCAGACCACACATCGTCAGAATTATTTCTGGCTAAAGAAAGCGGGTTTGCGCGCCATACACCATATTATTATTGTTAGTCGTTACGCAAATGGCAAGCATGTCAAGTTAGTGATGTCATGACCTATCGGTCGTGTTGGGCATACGTACATTCGTGCCCCTCCGTGCCAATTTTCGTGTATACCAAGTGAACGAGACGCGAGTTACGCGAGTAATTTTTTACTTTCGGTACCGCGGCCACGCAGACTGACACATTCGGCTTCGCATGAAATGGCTTGAAACAGCAGAGCGCCGGAGGCAGCCTTGTAAAACAAATCGAATGCACGAAATAAAAGATAGGATATGAAGGGTGCAAACGCGTTAGCATGCATGATCTATAGTTACTACGTGCATATGTGCTACGTTCTCCTGGTTATCTCAAGGTTATTCTCTCCTGCAGCAAGGTTACGCTCGTCATTCCACACGAAAGTAAGCTAAGCGCCTTTTCTCACGATGAAGTGTGCGCAGGATGCGTTCCTCAAACAGCCGCGGAAGTGTGGACCAATGCTGTGACAAACCAGCTGCAAGGATATATACAAAAACCCCGTTTCAAAACACACAAACGCGTTGTCTGTGTGATGAGTCGCTGCAATATTATGTTACAGTGATGCAGTATTAAATTTTGCCCAAATTTCCACAATTTTAGCTAATAGCGGCCAAAATATCACGCGCGTAGCAGACGCTCGCAGCTTTGACGCGGCTTCCGCCGCGGAGAAAGCCCACGGGTCCGGCACAGCAGCGCCGCGGCGCGGAAGTTCACCGCAAAAGGCCCTCGCTCCTCCCATGTATTCGCGCGGCGCTTTGGACACTCCCCCTATTCTAGGTCACTCTAGTCTCTATAATTTGGTAACACCACTTAGACTTGACGGATTCAAAAAATTTTTGCGGCATATGACTAGTGAAGAGTCATACGTCAATAATGAGACTATTCCAATATAACTAAGAAAGGTGTTGCAGGGCCCCTTTAAGGCAGCACAAGCCTACTATCAGAAACTAGGTTGAGTGAACTGGTATGAGTGTAATAGGAAAATAAAGCATGGAATAAGCATTTACACAATCGTTGTACAATATGGTTCTCATAATGAGAAGTCCAATTTTAGCTTTTTATTGGGTTTGATCCTCAGGATAATGGTATGGAGAAAGTTTGAACAGAACATTGCTTTTGTTCAAAAATGAGACAAGAGAAATCTTTAGTCAAAACGTGCTATGTCAGTGCTTTGGTATGTTCCTTAAGAAAAACAGCATAAGAAAATTTCAAGCTCCAAATGATATGAAAGCACAGGAGGCACCCGTTACACTTGAAGATTATTTTGGGAGGAATGGTCCAGTAGGTAGGGAAAAGATCTCAATGACATAATGAAATAGGTGCATGCATTTCTGAGTCCACATTGTCTATGTTCTTAATCACAAAACTATTATTGGCTGGAGTTTCACATGCCAAAATGATGATGTGTTACGCCTTAGCGTGGGACTCTGCATTGATATGCACTGCCTGAGGTTCTTTACGTGTGTGTACATAAATCCAGATACACTGATGTTCTTGCATTTCGCCTCCGTTGAAATCTGGTCACCATAATTAACCAGCAATCGAACGCATGCCACTGAGCTTAGCAGAGCAGCACTGTGTTCTTAAAACTTTTAAATTGTGCTTAGCTCCCACACACCAAGGCATCAAAGTGTTCCCTCTACATCAGCCACACAGGAATTTCCTACAAATCAGAAAAGAACAACTTAAAGAAACAGCACATAACAAGACTTTACTGTTCTGATGCTGACCTGTCTTAATGCAAAGCAATACTAAAATAGGTGGCAGTAATTCTGGATAATACCAAAGTGACCTACAGACTTCAAACATTTAGAACCAGGAAGCCACATAACATATTGCACGTGCAAGCAGACTTCCAATTCAGACATGACCGCTGACCAACTTGGTATTGTAAGGGTACTGCGCCTTCATCGTGGCTCAGGTAAGCAGCTTGTGCAAAACGTTAGGTGTTGAAAATGCAGAGGTGTGTTCACACATTAGAATCAACACGTTTTCACTTGAACATAGAACGCATGGCATATTCAACTGGTTACACAACAACACTATAATCAAACACAGAAAAAAAGTAACCGAATGTGCTTCACACATTTCATCCTATGCATATAAACGCTCTAGTGGCAATCATGAAGTCACGCTGTCACTGATAAAGCTACGCCTTTAAATTTTCTTACAAACGTTAGTACTGTAAGAGCACTGTAAAAGACAGTCCAATGTGCCTTTCTAAAAAAAGAATTAGCAGAATTCTCATTGAAACGTTCACTTGAGTTTGTGCATGTGCAAGTGCTTATACAAGCTGCTTTTCCACCCAAGCGTCTGTGGACATAAGGGCACTTATGTGGCTGGTTGCCCGCGTGGGCGTGCAGAAGATCTCTCAATACTTTCGAGAGAAGCTCTGGTAACACAGGTGGCACTTGTGTGGCCGCTCCTGTCTATGGGCACGCAGGTGACGTACCAAAATGGATCTTTGTGAAAAGCTCTGAGGGCAGAGGTGGCACTTAAAAGACCGCTCGCCTGTATGAATGTTGACGTGTTCTTTCAGATTGTACACTTTCTTAAATTCTTTGTTACAGAAACTGCAGTGGTAGCGGTGCTCGTGCTGCGACTTGGCACCATCCTTTGCTGCAGGTTAGATGGAGGACTCCAACGCTGCATAAAGAAGACGAAACGGATCACTGGAGTGTTGCTCTTCACAGGAAAAATGAAAACGGATAATGATAAAATTAAACTAAGGCTTATTACAAGAATGATTCTACGATTACGAGGCATGCGCTATGGGGGCCTGCTAATTAACTCTGGCCCCCTGTGTTTTCTTATCAAACGCCATGTATAAAACGCCATGTATAGGAACGCAAGATAAAAATGCAGCTGTAATTGCGGAAAAAGTACTGAAATATCAAAGAAACCAAGACCAACACCAATGCAAAGAATAAGCCGTAACTGAATAAATTTCAAGGGCACTTTCAGAAAGAAAGCACATGATGTTAACCTATTACATTTTACCAGCAGATTTCTACTTGACTGCTAAAGGGTTAAAAGTTAATAGTAAGTTTATGAAATGCACACACATTTTCACGGAAAAGGTTTCGTGCAATATTAGCCCTGAGAAGTTGTAGTGGCGCCGCCTGGCGGTTGGCCGGGATGGCGTCACTGCACGGACTCCAACGCTTGCTGTGGCGCGCCTACATAACACGCGCTCGCTTCGTACGCTGTTATGCTGCTAGCGTTCACTTTTTCATTGTCTTGTGTTTAGTAAATAACGAAAACCACACCGATAATATTTCTGGCAAAGCAATGAGAAACTACAGATTTTTTCTGCACAATCGTCAAACGGTGCCCGCGCTCCGTCGTGCACATTTTGAAAGGGGTGATCAGGTTTGTTGTTGTGCTGCGCTGTTAACTTTGAGGATGGGTTCAATCTCCGGCCACGGCAGCCGCATTTCGACGGGGGGTGAACCGCAAGAACATATACATACATATGATCCGAGTACACAGACATCTCAGCATTTCCGAAAGCGCTGTGTGTGGCAGTATTATTTTGTTCAAGTTTGCGAATATGATAAGAGATTATGTATGACAGACATTTACATAAAGTCTCCTGTAGCGGAATGGGGAATTCTATCAAATCACCTATATTAGAATAACAGAGAGCTGAGCTAGATGGTCTGTCTTTTTAGAATGAACACCTATATTATTTGCGGAGGCAGATATATAACTTGCTTGGTAAACCGCAATTTAGTTAGTAAATTGAAAACGTCCTAATTTGTAATACTTCAGCCCACGCGTTTCAAGTGCAGAGTCTATGCCAAGTTGTGATGAACTTAGAACCATTTAGCATAAGTATTTTCTTAGCATCGATTTCTTGGAATACGCGGTAAAACCAACTAATGCCTCACTGTCCTGCATCTACATTTTAACAAGGGGAGAAGTTCGGCTTTGTTGATAACACATGAAGCTACATTTAGCGCAAAGTACCACAAGAACGACAAGGGAGGACACAACACGAGCGCTAACTTTCAACAAAATGGTTCATTGCGACCGAAGCACGAATATATACAGTGATGATGCTGACACACTGCACCCAGACGTTATGCACTGAGAAGTGCACTTTTCCTGTAACAGAGACGGGGTGCCCTCTGAATGACAGGTTACGAGAGCAGTACAACCTTGTACCGAAGGGCAATGGTGGGTGGCTCGCGATTCATTGCAGAGCTTGTGGGTGCGCCCCGTTTCTTTAGAACACCAGCGATTCAACCGGCTGATTGAAAAAAGGGGGTTAAAGTGGATGCAGCTGCACACGCGGCATCGAAAAGTGGGTGTCGGTGAGCACTGTTGACGCGGCGTATTGCCCTTTTGGACAATGCGGAAAGAGTCTTGTCTACCGTCTCACTTGCCGAGCCTGCTCGTTTGTCTGATAAACGATGCCCGCTTCTAAAGCGAGAACGAACAGGTTGAGTGACATTAGCGACTTCCGGTGAAGGAGCCACTGAAGGAAGGGGAAAAAAAGAATAAGGTAGGGGCGAGAAAGGAAGGAAGAGGGAGGGCGTGGCTTCCGCTTAGAGCGATCGATTGCTCTCTCCAAGAGCTGCACAGTACAACGCCGGGGAAGGTAAAAGGCGGCACACATGAAAGTGTGAAAAACACTGCAGGTACGATCACCGACGGCATTGGCTTACACATGCATCTTTGCTGCGTATTTTGTTGGGTTGATGTTAGTTTCATTTAAAGTACTATTTGCGCTTTAAGGCACGTAAAACAGGAAGAGCACCCGGATGTTGATTTATTCCATATTCAACGGTGTTGAATTTGTGTATTAAGTACGATTCATGCTGTTGACGTTCTCTCTGAGAGCGGAAAGTTCCTTGGAGTAGTGTTATTTTAATGGAATCGAAACTGTGACCTCCTGATTTAATATGTTTAGAAAGGGGAAGGTTCGGTAGTGTGTTCACATGCGAGTGGTGGTTGTTGAATCTGATTCGAAAAGGTGTATCAGTTTGTCCAATGTATTGTTTAGCGCAGATTCCACATTCCAATAGGTAGACAACGTTTGAGGAGTCGCAATTAAGGTCGCCATATATGGTGTGTGTAAAATTACCACGCGTACTTTCAGCTATCGTGATTGTTTGCATGTGTTTGCACACCTGACATCTACTTTTCCCGCAGGGATGACAACCTTGTCCTGTTCTGTTTGTTTTAGAGTATACTACATAGTCCCTAACATTTTTCGGGCGCCTGTATACCACCCGCGGCGGGATACTGAAGCGCTTTTTAAGGTGGCCGCTTTGTTCGATGATATTGAAATGCTTTTTTAGAATTTTGTTAACATTCGGCGCGTTTCTAGTGAATGTAAGAATTAGATTGCTCCGTTCCCCATTACTTTCTTTGTTCTGATTGTGTAGGATTTGGTGGCGGTTCAGATTCTCTGCTTTTTGTATTGGGTCGTCGGTGATTGGAGGTGGATAATAATGCTTTATAAGGACGTTACGTAGGCGGTCCGTGTTCTCTTTGAAGTCCTTTGTTTCAGAGCATATTCTCCTAAATCGGTGTGCCGGGGAGTATGGTATGCTGGTTTTGCAATGCCGCGGATGACAGCTCTTGCAGTGGAGGTATTGTTGCGCGTCTGTAGGCTTCCTGAAACACTAGTTATCAGTTTAACCACTTCCACCTTTACGTTAACATCAAGAAACTTAATTTCAGTTCTAGAATAAGTATAAGTGAAATAAATGTTTTTATGAAAGTTGTTAAATGCACCGATAAATTTAATTAGTTGTTCTTCAGTGCCCGTCCAAATAAGAAAGATGTAATCCAGGTACCGCTTATTGAAGGCAGGGCTCGTGGGATATGTTGACAGAAAACTCGATTCGATCTCGTGCATAAATATATTGGCACAGTTCGGCGCCATCCTCGTTCCCATCGCCGTTCCATTTATTTGAAGAAAATATTGGTTGTCGAATTCGAGGCTGTTTATTCGAGGACGATCCTAGCTAGAGTTTCAAGGACAATTTAGTGTGGAGAAGAGGCTGGTGCATTTTCCCTGTAGGACTTCACAAGAGCCTGAATGCCATCATCATGTGGTATGTTTGTGTATAGTGACGTGACGTGTAATGTGACGAGAAAAGCACCTTCCATTACAGTAAGATTTTCAATTTCTCTCAAGAAGAGGTTTGTGTCAAGCAGGTACGATGGATGCCGAAGCGGAAAGTCCCTAATCAAGAAATCAATGTAGCTAGGTATTGGTTGAGTATGTTTCCCCGTTCCTGATATTATTGGTCTTCCAGGGTTGCCTTTTTTGTGTATTTTTGGTAGCATGTAGAAACGTCCAGGTGTGGCGCGAGCGGGAATGAGTGGTTGGCAGAGCTTGATGTCTATTGCACCCTGTTTTGCGAGGTCCTGGAGGGTCGCAGTAATCAATCCTTTGTGCTGTTTTGTTGGGTCAGAATCAAGGGGTTTATAAAATTTCCTGTCCTGCAATTGCCGTACGCCTTCTTTGATGTAGTCCTCCTTGTTGAGAGCGACTATTCCACCGCCCTTATCAGCTGGCTTTATAACAATGTCCTCACGACTGCCTAGCGCTAAAAGTGATTCATGCTCCTTTCTAGATACGTTAGAGGTGCCGGGTTTACTAGCCTTATAAGCTTCTATAATATCCCTTTGTACCGCTTGAATATATATATATATATATATATATATATATATATATATATATATATATATATATATATATATATATATATATATATATATAAGTGTTTGTCTCTCTGGGCGTCCGGAGTCCACTGTCTCCCTGTGGAGTGATGGAATTCTGGTTTTCTATTCTGCAATTGGTTGGAGAAGAATTCTGCTAAGCGTAAATTTCGTGCAAAATTGTCAAGGTCCCTTAATAGCGCAAATTCTGCGTATCTTCCATTATTTGGGCAGAATGTAAGTCCGCGAGACAATACTGAGCGCTCATCTGTGGTGAGCTCGGTGTCAGATAAGTTGATGTATTCGCCCGCATTATTATGATCTTTTCGATGCCTGGGCAAGCTTATTGAATTTGTTTTTTTTTTATCGTGGCAGCCTAATGCTGGTAGAGGTGGCGTGCCTGTGTGAGTTGATGCCCTGTGTGATGTAATGCCATCGCGAGTTAGTTTTCTAGATTTCATAGCGGCTACATTATCAGTTAGATTTCTCTCGAAAATAACAAGTTCAGTGGCCTGTGATGCGGAAAGGATACCCATGTCCCTAGTCCGACGTTCCTCGACCCTCGGCAACAGCAGCGTTTTCTCACAATGTTCAGCTAATGATTTGGTTAGATCCAGTGAGGCCGAATCCAGAATGTTTTTCCATGTTATGATTTCAGTCGGGGATAGATCATGCATAGCTGGAGTCAGCGATACGCGCAAGCCTCTCGGTGGAACAGCAGCTTTCTATATGTTTTGAGCGTCTTGACATGAAGGTCATGCCGTACCCGCTTATCTGCCAATTTTCTAATTTTGAGAAAGCTTAACGAATTTTCATGTGAAGAGGTCGGTGTACAGTCTGAGGGCGAGGGCATCGGATGGATCGCATGGCCATTATCTCAATCCGCGGGTACGCGACCAGCAGAGCCACAATGCCTCCGGAGATCATACTGTTAGTAAATGGAGTTGTGCAGGCGTTAATCTTCGGTCTCAGCATCCATAAGGTGCAGACATTGGTCCTTGGTCCCTGCATCGATGGGGTGGTTTCCAGGTGTTCTGTAGCCTGTGGACAGGCGGTAGTATTGAGCTCGGTAGTGTCGTCTGGCGTGCACCGGTATTTGGATGTTGGTTCCTCGGCCAATGGTTCAGGTCCCGGAGAGGCTTCACTGCTTCGTTCATTGCGGTAATGGGAAGCAGGCGCTGCTGGGAGTCGAGTTGTTGTCCTCGGGTGGAGTTCCGCATTGCTATGTGTCGCCGATAGGTCGCCGAGAGTTACCCTGATGGAATCCGACTGTGCCTCAGGGGAATGTGTCGTAGGCGGCTTTGCGGGAGGTGTTGCTGCAGTCCCTGCTCGGATTTTAGGCCTTGCGCCAGTCGACCGGTAGGCTTCGGTGTCGTTGCCCTGGGATCGCTGGCAGGCTGCCTGTGCGTAGCTAGCAGTAACTGGCTGATCAGTACATTCCGTGGGTGCACACACACGCACGCACGCACACACACACACACACACACACACACACACACACACACACACACACATATATATATATATATATATATATTGTAGCGAAGCGCTCCTACTCAGTAATGGGTCGTCCTCTCGAGCGCCTTCCAGTGGGTCGTTCTCTTCTCTGAGAGCACGCCCCTCGTGCAGAGAGTCGGCCCCGCTTTGACTGTCACTGCCGTGCGCCGTCGCTGAGTGCCCGTTAATAAACGTCTTGACAATATATATATATATATATATATATATATATATATATATATATATATATGTATATATATATATGTATATATATATATATATATATATATATATATATATATACATATATATATATATATATATATATATATATATATATATATATATATATATCACATGGTGTTCTTCATCACCTTCGCTTGTGGGAACAAATCTGGAGATTGTTCTATGCCTCGAATGTGTTCGGTTCGCCAAGTCTCGAAGGCGTGTCAACTGCGACGTCACAAGTGGTGGAGGGTGCTCTTCGGTTCCCCGACCTCTACTCGCTCGCTTTACCTCCTGGAGCTTCGTTCAGGTCGCCGTTTGTGCCAGTTCTCCACCAGCATGCCGCAGGACGAACCCTCAGGCACTTCTTCATCTACCTCTTCCGCTACGGCTGCCGCGGCTTCTCCACCTTGGATCGTCAGCGGGCCCCATCGCGATCCCCATTTATTCGCTGGACTTCGCAATGAAGATGTGGAGGATTGGCTCGACCAATACGACATAGTGAGTTCGGCGAACCATCGGGACGATCCGCACAAGCTCCGCCACGTTTCCTTCTACCTCACAGGCGTGGCGAAGACTTGGTCTTTCAACCATCAGATCGACTTTCCCGACTGCAGCACTTTCAAACAGCGTCTAGTGTTTGGTACTCCAGCGGTTCGATCCACCCTTGCGAAAAGAACACTGGACACTCGCAAAGAACTGGGCGAGTCTTATACCTCGTATACAGAGGATGTCCTTTCTCTTTGTCGTCGCGTCAACGCTTCCACGGGAGAGTCAGACAAAGTGCGTCATCTCCTGAAAGGCATCGCGACCGTCGCCTTCAATGCTTTGGCAATAAAGGACCCGGCTACCGTCGCTAATATTGTAGCTACGTGCCAGCACCTGGACGAGCTCGAATCCGCACGGTTGCAGCCGGACACCCCTTATAACAACCCTACTGCCGATCCCTCGTTGCGCGATGGTCCGCGCCATCATACGTGAAGAACTGCAGTCGCTCGGCTTTTCAACGGGTGCGGTCCCATCTCCCACCTCCAGTACCAGTTTGCGTGACGTTGTAAAGGAGGAGTTGGCGGCTATGACTGGTGTTGCGTATACAGACCCTCTCGTCCCTAGGCCACAACCAACATATGCGCAAGTCGCCGCAGTTACCCCGGCCACCGTTCCATCAATGACACCGAAGCCGACGCCAGCCCACCTGGCTTCAATATCCCCCAGCGCACAAAACCAGCCCTACTATCCACCATGGCGCCCAACTCGACCTACCAGCTACTACTGCGGCTATTGTGGACACATCGCACGCTTGTGTCGCAAGCGTCAGCAAGACGAGCGTCGCGGGTTTGACACTTACGAACGGGAGCCACTGGGTCCACTTTCCAGCGCCGTCCTTCTGCTACGCTTCCCGGCCGCTCTCCCTCTCCACCTGCAGCGTTCAAGACAGCTCCGAGCTACCGTCCTGCCAGGCGCCGCTCGCCGGTACCCCTTCGTGGCTCGACGTCACCACTTCGACCAGCCTCTCAGTTCGCCGACCGTCGCCCGGAAAACTAAATTATGCAGATTTTGGGGGAAAAGCTGCATCAAGCGAAATGAGAGAAATTCCTCCAGCACGTCCCCATAATATGATCTCTGTTTTGGTAGAAGGCATAGAAGTTGAAGCTTTAATAGACACTGGTGCTAGTTTATCAGTTATTCACGGTGGTTTGTGTTCGCGTCTCCGGAAAGCTACTACTACCTACAATGTACCTACGCTGCTCGCTGCTCAAGGGCACGTCATTCGACCTTCCGCCATGTGTACTGTTCGTGTCTATATTGATGGAGTCCTGCATTATATACAATTCGCAGTGCTTAGTTCGTGTGCCCAGCAGCTCATATTAGGATGGGATTTTCTGTCAACGGCGTCCGCTACCATCTGCTGCCAGCAACGTGTTCTCCACAAGACTGATACCGCCTATTTGCTTCATGCGGATGACACACCATTTCGCTTTCTTGCTGCTGAAGACACCGAGCTACCTCCCCGCAGTCAGCGAATTGTTGCCATCACGTCTGATGCCATTTACCATGGTGACCTGCTCGTACAACCATCTGCACGCTGTCTCACCAGAGGGATAGCCTTTCCATCGGGGCTGGTGCGTTTCGACGATGGCTCCGCATTCCTTTGTGCAACAAACCCGACATCCGAAAACAATCTGATTCCTAAGGAGATAACGTTGGCTTGCGTCGCTATATCAGAGCCTTTTTCTGTTGTTCCTCTTCAAGCGGCTTCCCCTGAAGATCCCTCTGTTGGACGATCCATATCTATCTCCACCCTTGAAGCTACCGTCAGCTCCGAGCTGATCCCTTCGCCGTTACAAGAGTTGATCGCCTTGCTAACTAAGCATCAAGCTTCGTTTGACGCGCATTCCCCTGTATTAGGACAGACATGCGTCACCACGCATCGGATCGAGACTGATGGTAGGTCCATCATTCGTCGCCGACCATACCGCGTATCTCTAGCCGAGCGAAAGGTCATCGAATAAAACCTTGACGACAAGTTGCGACGGAAGATGATACGCCCCTCGGCTAGTCCTTGGTCGTCTCCCGACGTCCTAGTTCGAAAAAAAAGATGGTTCTGTACGATTCTGCGTGGATTACGGGGCGCTAAATAAGATCACGCGCAAGGACGTATACCCTATGCCACCTATAGACGACGCATTGGATTCGCTACAGGGGGCCGAGTACTTCTAGAGTCTCGATCTACGTTTGGGTTACTGGCAGATACCGATGCATGAGGTCGATAAAGAAAAAACGGCGTTTTCGACCCCAAATGGACTGCAATGCTCCCGCAACATTCCAGCGCATGATCGACACCGTTCTGCGTGGCCTCAAGTGGAAGACTTGTCTGTGCTATTTGGACGATATTGTTTTCTCGCCAACGTTCTCTCAACACCTACAACGTTCGGAGGAAGTGCTGACGTGCCTTGCTAACGCTGGCCTTCAGCTGAACACGAAAAAGTGTCACTTTGCCAGCAAGACCATTAAGGTCTTAGGCCACATTGTGAGTAAGGACGGCATTCGTCCTGATCCCGATAAGGTTTCGGCGGTTCTTCACTTCCCTCGTCCCGAAAGGAGCAAATATTTACGCAGTTTCCTTGGCCTCGCTTCCTACTTCCGTCGATTCATACGAGACTTTGCTTCAAAATAGCGGCACCTTTGCACAAATTACTCGGTTCTGGTGTTCCCTTTGACTGATTTCCCGAATGTGAACCGGCGTTTAGCCATCTGAAAAACGCCCTCACGTCCGAACCAGTACTTCGCCATTTTGATGAAACAGCACCCACACTCCTGCATACTGACGCTAGTGGTCACGGCATCGGTGGTATTCTCCTGCAGCGAGATCAGTCATCACGTGAGAGGGTCGTCGCGTTTGCAAGCCGCGTACTGACCAACGCTGAGAAGAATTACACCATCACTGAACAGGAGTGCCTAGCTGTCGTTTGGTCGGTGCAGAAGTTTCGACCTTATCTACATGGCCGTCATTTTACCATCGTTACAGACCACCGTGCTCTATGCTGGCTTTCAACACTCAAGAACTTATCAGGACGCCTTGGTCGCTGGATTATACGTCTGCAAGAATACCATTTCACTATTATCTACAAGTGGGGTAAAAAGCACCAGGACGCAGATGCGTTTTCTCGCTGCCCACTTCCTACGGCACCGTGCACTGGTTCTGCTACTAACTTCAGCGATGAATGCTCGGACGGTCCTTCCACGTATGTCTCTTCCTTAGCCGCTCTTGACCAGATCTTTCCTGACGACCATGGTTCTCTCATCAACTCGCTGACTCTTACTGTCGACGCATCATAGACCGCCTTCAGGGAAATTCGCGGCCGCCTAATGCCCGCCTTCGTCGACAGCTGACGCAGTTCAAGCTTGATAACCACTTCCTTTACTGTCATATCTGTCACCCAGACGGTCAACGCTGGGTGCCCGTTCTGCTTCCCTCTCTTAGATCTGAGATTCTTAAGGCCTGTCACGACGACATGACTGCTGGTCACCTTGGTTTCCAGGAAACGTACGACCGCATTAAAGATCGCTTCTATTGGCCTGGCCTATCCACCAGTGTAGCGAAGTAGTCACTTCCTGCAACCTTTGTCAGCGCCGAAAGCTCCCGACATCACCTCAAAGTGGTGAGCTGCAACCACTTTCGTGTCCGTCGGCACCATTCGAAGTCGTTGGCATTGATCTGTATGGTCCTCTCCCCACGACTCCCACTGGTCATCGCTGCATAGTGACAGCTGTCGACCACTTGACACGTTACGCCGAAATAACCTGCGTAACTTCGGCGTCGGCTTCTGAAGTGGCTGCATTTATGCTTAAAGCCTTAATCCTGCGTCACGGTGCTCTTCGTGTCATTCTGAGCGACCGTGGCAAAACTTTCCTTTCACAAATTGTTGAGGAATTGCTCAAAGCCTCCGGTACCACGCACAAGACAACCTCCAGCTATCACCCCCAAACCAACGGGCTAACTGAGCGATTTCATCGCGCACTCTCCGACATGATAGCCATGTACATTGAGCCATACCACACAAACTCCGACGCAATTTTGCCATTTGTTACTCTTGCATATTGTAACACCGGTCTCCACAAGGATTTGGTATTTACACTATTTATTGAGGGGCGAACTTGTGCCCAAAGCCAAAAGGAAACACAGAAAATTCGGAAGGAACCGAAAGTCCGCAGCTCTCACGAGCCTCTCATTCGAACGCCGTCTTTCTCTTCTTCACGCGCGTTGGCTGCTCGGCCGAAGCTCGTGCGCATGCAGGGCCGGCCGGCGCATTGTGGCTGGCTTCATCTGTCGTAGCGGTGACGTCTTCGTTTCGCTTCGTTTGCGACGCTTGCGTTGTACGGACTGATGGCAGTTTTCCGTGGCATTATTCCCCCTCTCAAGACGCATCGCCCCGATGCGTGCGATGAGGCTGTATGCAGAGTTCCATTTGTGGGCGGGTTTCGAGGAACGAGGTGGTAGTACAGTGGGCGACTGGGGTGGCTAATCTTCGTGTCGGTCGTGGTATGGCTTCATGCGCACAACGTGTACGCGCTCAGTGGGATTGCGTCGTCGCGAAGGCGCGTGTCCTGCAGGCTTGACTTCATAAACCAGGTCACTGAGTCGCTGCACTACTTCATAGGGACCAAAATATCGGCAAATGAGTTTTTCAGACAGACCGCGTCGTCGTACTGGGGTCTATATCCACACTTTGTCGCCGACGTCATACCGCGTTTCACGTCTTCCCCGGTTGTAGCGGTCGGCGTCGATCCGGTGTTGGCGACGTATTCGGTACCTTGCTAATTGGCGGGCTTCTTCCGCTCGTTGTAGAAAGTCGTCAAGATCAGGGGGGTAGTCATCTTGGTCTATCGGTAACATAGCGTCCAGTGTTGTGGCAACTTCACGACCGTAAACTAGTTGAAACGGGGCAAACTTGGTGGTCTCTTGTACGGCGGTGTTATAGGCGAAGGTGACGTAGGGTAAAATTTCGTCCCACTTTTTGTGCTCGACATCGACATACATAGATATCATGTCGGTTAGAATTCTGTTGAGCCGTTCAGTCAGGCCATTGCTTTGGGGATGATAGGCGGTGGTTTTTCTGTGAATAGTGTGAGTCATATTCAGCAGGCACTTCATAAGTTCCGCTGTGAAGGCCGTTCCGCGATCAGTGATTACGACAGTTGGAGCGCCATGCCGGAGGACTATGCTGTTCACAAAAAACTGGGCCACTTCAGCCGCCGTTCCCCGTTGCAAGGAGTCTGTTTCGGCGTGTCTGGTCAAGTAATCCGTCGCCACAACGATCCATTTCTTGCCGAGTGAAGAGGTCGGGAAGGGTCCAAGGAGGTCCATTCCAACTTGTTGGAACGGCGCTTTCGGCGGATCTATAGGTTGGAGGAGGCCAGCCGGTTTAATACTTGATGTTTTTCGTCTTTGGCACTCACGGCATGTCTTAACATAGTGCTGTACTGAAGCTAATAGCTTGGGCCAATAATAATGCAGACTGATTCTAGCAAGCGTTCGAGTCACGCCCAAATGTCCAGATGTGGGCTCATCGTGGCACGCTCGTAGTATTTCTTGCCGCATACTTGCAGGAACGACAAGCAAGAACTTCTCACGGTTTGGCTTAAAGTTTCTCTTGTAAAGAACATTTCTTCGGAGGCAGAACGATGTGAGGCTTCGAGAAAATATACGAGGTATTCGTACGTTGGCTCCTTCCAGGCGTTTAATGAGCGGGAGCAATTCTTCGTCTGCGCGTTGACATTCGGCTATTGTAGTAGTCTCGACAACCCCTACGAATGGAAAGTCATCTTCCTCTGATAGTGCTGTGTCTGCAGGCACCCGCGACAAACAGTCGGCATCGGTATGTTTCCTCCCAGAACGGTATACCACGGTGATATCATATTCCTGCAGTCTCAGGCTCCACCTTGCTAATCGTCCAGATGGGTCCTTGAGGTTCGCCAGCCAGCAAAGGGCATGATGATCGCTGACTGCCTTGAAAGGCCTACCGTATAGATACGGCCGAAATTTACTGATGGCCCAGATGACGGCAAGGCATTCTTTTTCTGTGGCTGAATAGTTGGTTTCCGCTTTCGATAGAGTCCGGCTGGCGTAAGCTATCACTTTTCGCCATTCTGCCACTGTATTAGAATGGATCCAAGGCCGATGTTACTGGCGTCTGTGTGGATTTCTGTGTCAGCTGTCGCGTCAAAATGGGAAAGAATTGGGGGCTTTTCCAGTCGTTTTCTTAATTCGTCGAAGGCGCTTTGTTGCTCGTTTTGCCACTGGACGGGCACATCTTCTCTCGTAAGTTTCGTTAAGGGTTCTGCGATCTTCGAGAAATTTCGGACAAATCGTCTATAATAAGCGCATAGACCAAGAAACCTCCGTACTGACTTCTTATCTGTTGGCACCGGAAACTCAGCGTGACATGTAACACAATTTTCGCAGCATTTATATCCATTTCTAAGATACTTTAGGGCATGCGCAATGACAATCGGTAGTGAGGCCATATGATTATACAACGAGAATAAATACAAACAGAATGAAAATTGCAATGCGTCAAGTAACAATGTGCTCAGCGTCCACCTCTTATCATTGTGACATCAGTATGAGTGAAAGGGATTTTAAGTATAAATGGCGCATGGGTGTGAAAGTGCATTTTGACAAACAAGCGTGCAGGTGGAAAGAAATGAACAACTGAATACGTATAAGGATTACCAGATGAACTAAATTTTTGAAGCAGAGAATAAGAATGGTTGTGAAAAAAAAAGAAAACAGGAAATTTCGGAATGAGGTGACATAAAACACGTTAAGTGGTGGAAGGCAGACAAGTTAATACGCCTGCGTGTTCATTTATTCCGGACTTTAGGGTATCGAACTTTTAGATTACAAACGATTCACGGATTTCCCGCTCATGGTGTGAACGGAAACCAGATTCCAATACCGTTAATTTAATTTTGTCGAAAGAATGACCAGGCATTGTTACATATTTGAATAGAGGCAAATTCGGCAGCGTTTTGACATAAGACTTATGGTTATGACTTATGGTTAGACTTATGACTTGGCAGTGGTGACTACGCTTCTCGGAGCTCAACTAAAGATCGCTGCTTGTTTTTGCAACAGATTGCCGTTACAACCGGAGCTGCATACCGACGGAAGAAGCGATCTTCAACACGTGCCATCGCCGTCGTCAGCGAGAGCACGGAAGGCGTTTTCTTGGACCTGCTTCCACCAGGAGGCGTGGTGCCCATCATCAGCACTCGGCAATCTCTAGGCATCTTGCGATACCGCCTTGCTATAAAAGCAGACTACCAGCCGCCTGTTTCTTTCACTTGGCAGTGGTGACTACGCTTCTCGGAGCTCAACTAAAGATCGCTGCTTGTTTTTGCAACAGATTGCCGTTACAACCGGAGCTGCATACCGACGGAAGAAGCGATCTTCAACACGTGCCATCGCCGTCGTCAGCGAGAGCACGGAAGGCGTTTTCTTGGACCTGCTTCCACCAGGAGGGCGTGGTGCCCATCATCAGCACTCGGCAATCTCTAGGCATCTTGCGATACCGCCTTGCTATAAAAGCAGACTACCAGCCGCCTGTTTCTTTCACTTGGCAGTGGTGACTACGCTTCTCGGAGCTCAACTAAAGATCGCTGCTTGTTTTGCAACAGGTTAGTGCAGATTGTACACCTACATTTTGTATTTATATGTTATTGTCACCACTGCCAAGTTTTGAGTTTGTGATTGCATGCCTTATTTGCGCATCTGTTGCTGCACGGTAGAATTACTGATATGGCTAAGGAACTAGCGAAGCTGAAAGAAGAGATGAGGCTGAATTGATTAAGGAAATTAGACCAGGAATTCAAATCTTTCAAAGACTCATTGGAACGTGATCTCAGAAATGAGATACGGGAAGTGCGCAATGAGCAACGCCAGATGGGCAAGAGCATTGACTTTTCGCATGAGTCCGTTGAAGAGATTAAGCAGAAGCTGGTTTCTGAATCTTCGAAAAATGCTAGTCTGGCAAAGGAAAATGAACTACGCGCGAAATGTGCTGCGCTAGAAAAGAAAGCAGGAGAACTTGAAAGGCGGCTCACAAATTCGGAGCAGTACTCGCGAAATGCTAATCTGGAAATCCAGGGTGTTGTGAAGAAAGAAAATGAGGACCTTGCCACTATTTTGTCAGAAATAGGCAATGCAATCCATGAGCCTATCAGTTCATCTGACGTTGAGTGTTGCCATCGTGTTCCAACTCGCAACCCAGATAAAACTAACATTGTTGTTCAATTTAAATCCAGAGCTAAACGCGACGCTGCTCTGAAAAAAGCAAAGAAAACAAGAATCACGAACAGAGACTTGGGGCTAGAATCCACGGGTCCAGTTTACGTGAATGAACATCTGTGCCCAGCGCTAAAGAGGCTGCTTGGCATGGCAGTGAAAAGGAAATATGAACACAAATGGAAATCTGTGTGGACCAGCAACGGGAAAATTTATGCAAGGAAAAACGACAGCTCTGATGCTTTGCAAATATCGGAAGAACGTGATCTTGCTAGGATTACGTCTGTTGTTTCTGATGCCACTGGAAACGCTCGCTAAAAACCGTCATGGAATATCACGATTTCATCTTACCGCATCGTTTACAGTTGCAGCAAAACTCCAGTACCTCCGTTCTGCACTTGAATGCTCGATCGGCAACTAACAAACAAGAATCTATTAGCAATTTTTTAAATCTGTTCTCCTTCAAGTTCGATATAGTTATGTTAACAGAAACATGGTACCACGACAGCAGTACTCGGCTACACCTTGATGGTTATGCTGATTACGTTTTTAAATCGAACTGATAGGCGAGAGGGGGCGTCGCAATCTATGTCGCATCAGGACGAAAATGCGAACGAGTAGCACAATTTTGTAAAACAACATGTGACTATGAAATATTAACACTTAAACATTTGTCCGAGATAATTGTGGTCGTGTATCGCCCACCAATGGAAATATTTTTGCTTTTATGAATTTTCTTTGATAATTTACTGGAATATGTTTCTGCTAACGAATTTAGGCTTGCATGCGGGGGAGACACTAACATAAATTTTCTTGAAAATAGTGCTGTCACAATAGATTTTACTAATAGGCTTAGTTCTGCTGGTTTTGTCAACCTAATTAATACACCAACTCGTGTTACGATCTCTTCGTCAACATGTCTTGACATTCTATTACGAATATTGAAACTTTAGTAGAGCATACTGGAACAGTTACGTCAGACATCAGTGATCATTGTCCTGTGTTTATGACATATCGTACGAATGTTGAAAAAAATCGTTCTAAGTCAAATGTGTTTGCTATACAAGACTTAAATGATAGAAACATGCACCTATTCAAACGTGACGTTTCTAATTATGACTGGTCTTTTTATATGAAATAAGTGAAGTGAATGTCGCGTACTCCAGGTTTCTTTCTGCATTTCTACAAATTTACAAAGTACATTTCCCTTTCAAAAAGGTTAGGCAGACAAGAAAGATAAGAAACCCTGGATTACGCAGGCACTATTTAAAATGATAAACACAAGGATAAACTGTACCACAGATTTCTTGCTACACGCTTGCCTGAGGCTCTGACAATGTTTAAACAGTATAGGAACAACTAAACGCGGAACTTAGACGTGCCAAGAATGATTATCATGAGCGTCTGTTTGCAGATGCCACGGGTAAACATCCTGATACCTTGTGGAGCATATCAATAAAGTTCTTGGTCGCGAAAAGCATTCTGCCCTACCGGACAAGATAATTCACAATAACACCGACGTCTCTGGTTTAGCACTCGCTAATCATTTCAACGAGTACTTTGCAAGCCATAACCGG